>NC_089582.1:54552496-54812496 GCF_019320115.1 Miscanthus floridulus
AAGTGTAGAGCTTGACAAGTTAAGTAAAGTTTATTTTTGGAGTTTTTCAAGTTGTTTAGTAAAATTTGGAGTAATTCAAAAAGGCGTAATTCATTAAATTTCCCCATTTGAATTCAAAAGTTCATTTCAAAATCTAGACTGAATTAGGAGTTGGTTATAAAAGCAAAGTTGTAGAACTTTTGATTTTGAACAACTTTTGTTTTTGGAGATTTTTGAGTTGTTATGAAAATTTGAGAGTAATTTGTGAATTTTGGCGAATGGCAAGCTTGTAAATACTGTGAACAGTGTTCACCGCCGTAGCTACACCGCCGGCGACCTTCGGTTTGCTTCTAGACGCGCGTGTGGACGTCCTCGGCTTCGCGCTAGCGTGGGAAAGGCTCCTGCGTGGCTTCCTTGCACTTCTGGCCGCTCCTTAAGGCCTAAGCCGTTGCCGTTCTTCGCGGTTTCCCTTCCTCTGTTTTCCCAGCGCCGTTGCCATAACTCTGTTGAGCTTTTGCCGTCGAACTAGCGCCCGTGCCATTGCAGCAAAGCATGTCCTAGCTCCGCTAGTTCCTTACGCGTCCAGCAAACCAGTCCTTGTGGCTTGTCTTCATCGGAAACTCGCGGTGCGCGCTCTTCTTCCTCGCGGCCGGCAGCATCCCCGTCGCGAGTGCTTCGCCGTGGCCAGCGTGTTACGGTGATCCTCTGCCCCTGCTGAGTCTTGTTTCAGCTTCGCCATGATGCTGTAGTCCTCCATGACCCATTGATTTCTCATTTTGACCACCATAGCTCCCGGGACATCGCCACCGACGACGATCTGCTCCGCCTTGCTTGCTCGGAACGTCGACCCACCTCTCCGTTACTCCTCCGGCCTTGTGCTCTACTCAGTTGGGTTTGGGGTGAGCTGTTGATGCTTCCTAGGCCTTCTGTTTTAGCTGTATAGGTCTCACGTCGCCGGCGTAGTGCTGCTGTGCCACCGCATCCACCATGGCCGACGACGAGCTAGTATAGGGCCGTAATCAGTGCTGATAGGGACGTCAATCGATCCGCATAGTCTTGGTGATCATTTTGGTACTTTGGCCGTCGCCGTTGGACTCACCGTCGACGAGTTTACGCCGGTCAGCGCCGTCACCGTCGTGGTCAAACGCGCGAGATTAGGGATGACAGGTGGGACCCGTTGTTAGTGACTCAGCGTTCAAATGGATTTTTCTATTTTCAGATTTGAATGAATAGTGATATAATTTGTTATTTTTGTGTAGATTTATTTAGAGCTCCAAAAATTATGAAAATTTTTGTGTGACTTCTCTGTGATGTATATTATTTAAAAAAATATGAAATAATGTTTTTTAGTAATTTTTTAATGTGATAAAAATTGCTCAATTTCTTAATAAATGGATTTCCACGATTTTTCTAGGCTTATTTATTTATCCAAAAATTATGAAATTTATTTTGCCACTTAGTTATCATGTAATGAACATTTACTACAATTTTGAGCTCAATTAAAATAAGTTGATTTATTTCATAATTTTGAATTAAATAATTAATTCATAAAAGCAAATTGTAACCTTCAATGAATTAGGTTTTGTTTGAATTTTTGATTGAGTGATGTCCTTGGGTGATTAGTTGATAATGATCCTTGGCAATTGATTTGGGTGTTGCGAAAAAGGTTTGATTAGTTTGACTTACCATTGTACCGCAAAGGAAAGTTGTATTCAAATTCTTAATTTTTGCATCCATCATCGAGCATCATGTTTCGTATTTCGCATCATGTTAAACATGGCATTGTTACTACATGTAGTGAACGAAGGTGAACACGTGGTAATTAATCAAGTTGTTGAGGAAGTTAATCCGTCTGTTGAGGTCGGATCGAATACTTGTGAAACAACGCAGGAATTGGACTTTTCCGTCAACGAAGGCAAGCCCCGGATGCATACAACCCTACCTTGTATTTTACAAATTGATTTCGCTTTTGCTTCTTTTTACTGCATTAAGTGATTAGGAGTCAAGTACAAGTCAAATTAGTACATTACCCACCTTGTTATTCCATAATTACCATATTACCAGTTTTAAATTCGTATATGCCTAGTTATGTTTAGCTATGCGTAGAACGATGAAAGTCAGGTGATTACCTGTCACCTGCAAACTTTAAACGGGATTTGATTAACTTATGTTATCATGTGATATCTGAATGTGGAGTAATAAATCTAGACCAGGCGGACTCGGTGTGTGTGAGCCACAAGACATGGAGGTCTTGTGAGCAGATTCTTTCCGCCTGTGTCAATTAAGGCACGTCCGTTGTTGAACTGTATGCGGTGAGACTTTGTAGTACTAACCACATACTCTGGTAAGCCTGAACTTGGCGATATGAGAATGGCTACTCACGCACTGGGAGTGGAGAGATAGCGGGAATAGCATGTACCCACGTGGCAATGGGCTGGATTGGTGGAGTACTGTATTCTCGGGTGGCGTGGACCCGTTCTTGCTTTAGAGGATCCGAGAGTAGGTTGATATATGTAGGTCGGGGACCTGCATATGTCATGTGGTCTGGAATCCCCAGCTGGGTTTAATCGGTTCGAATCGTCGTTGCTCCTCGGTTATGGAGACTCACTTCTCTGTTCATCATCATAGTACTAATAACTGGAACTCGAATAAGGCTTGTGAAGGTGTTGGATATGAAGTTTCATGATCTCAACATGGATCGTGTCAGCTTTGTATATGATCTTATAAAGTTTTCTATATAAAGAATTTTGTTAAAGAGCTTTTACGCTAAAGAACTTTGATTTTTGTTAAAGCCATACCTTGAATCCCATGAGCCAGCATTCCTGAATTCTATCAGTTTTATTTCGGTTAAGTCTTGTTGAGTACTTTTGTACTTAGGGTTCGTTGACCCTTGTTGCAGGTGAGCCTCATGAGCAGATCTGTTTTGGATCGTGCTGCATGACAGTTGTACCTTGTGATGATGATGATAAGTAAATGTGTGGCCCTTGGGCAGGGCAGTTTCATTGTGTGTTTTGTATTATATTATAATGCCACTCCACTATTTTGTTTTGTAATAAACATCGAACCTAGTTGCGAGGTTTGAAACTACTGTTTTGTAAATTATTTTATTGTAAGACTTCCGCTATTTTTACTCTAGTATTGATATTTGAATAAATGTTGTAATACTGCAATGACTCTGTAACGTGATCCTGCTCGGAAATCGTGGATGATTCGGGGTTCCCCGAGGACACCCGATAGTCTTCTTAAGTTACCAGGAACATATGCATAAATGTCAAAGGTCGTCGGACAGTGACAGGTGCATGTGGGCCCTATACCTTAGGAGGTTCTGCCACAAAGCACCCTTGGGACTAAGTGTCCATGCTTGGGGAGTGCTTGGGAGCCCTCTAACTCACTTGTGCTTGCAAGAGTGTGATCCGATTGTGAGTGAGTATGATTCTAGTGCATTGCATCATGAGGTTGCATCGAGTGGCACTAGGTGATCGAGTTGCATGCCGGTGGTGCTTGTTACTCTTGGAGGTTACCACCTCCTAGATGGCTTAGTGGCTTATGACTCTGTTGAAGCATGTGAGAAGATTGTGCGGTGCTCCAGAGGAGGATTTGTGAGGGCGATTGTGCTCACCCCATGGGGATTGCGAAGTGCAACTCTAGTAGAGCGTGTCATTGAGTTACCCTCACTTTCAGGGTAGGTTCTTGTAGTGCCTGACATGCGAGCTTGGCGGGTGATGCCAATTAGCCGCCGAACCACCAAGTGAGCGGTCGACACAACAGGGATGTAGCTTGGTGGCAACCAAGTGAACCTCGGTAGAAAATCACTGTGTCAACATTGTCTTCATCATCTTCTCGGTGGTTTGCACTCTGTGCAACACAAGCTTGTATTTACATTTCATATATTGTGCTTGTGTAGTTGCTCTTGTAATTAGTTAGCTTGTGTAGCTTGCTAGTTACCTTCATGCTTGTGTAGCATAGAAGTAGCTCCCTTATGTGGCTAATTTGGTTTTAGTAACCTTGTTAGTCACATTACTTAGTTTATGTAGCTAAGTAATTTGCACTCTCTAATTTGGCTTATGTAGCCCTGTTATTGAGCATTGCTAGTGAGCTTAGGAGCTTTGTGCTTTTGCTTACTAGTTGTGTAGGAGCTCCCTTGGCTGCTTGAGTACTAGTTGCATAGGTTTGTGTGACCTTGCTAACTAGAATTGTTTAAGTGAGCTCTAGCTAGCCCGGCACCTTTGTTGCCCAATTAGGATGTTTATAAGCTGCTTGTGAACTTAGATAGAGGGGTGTAGTCTTGGCTAGATCGATAGTTTTAATTCTGCTTTTGTTTTGGTTAGCCAGTGCATTTAATTTTTAGAAAGGACTATTCACCCCCTCTAGTCCACCATCTCGAACCTACACCAAGCCGTCTAGTTGGCAGCAACCACCAAGAGAAACAAGCGAAATCCACAATGAAATACAATCACCAAGTGCCTCTATATGAAATCACTCAAGCAATGCACTTGGATTCACTCCCAATCCCACAAAGATGGTGAATCAATGATGGAGATGAGTGGGAGGGCTTTGGCTTAGCTCACTAGGTTGCTATGTCAATGAAAATGGCCAAGAGAGTGACCTAGAGTAGGCTAAGGGGCTTAAATAGAGGCCCCCTCGAAATAGAGCCATTAGGCTCAATAGGCAGCCTGCTGCGTGTTGACCGAATACGCTGGTCGGGGCGACCGGACGCACCTGAGCCAGTGTAAGGTCCAATAGATGCTGCCATGCGTCCCCATCTTTGAACTTGAGCCACTGATCTCCAATGGTTAGATTCTACCATGCTCGCATGCTAGTGACGACCGGACGCACCACGCCGAGACCTCCAGCGTCTGTTCATGCCTTCACCGGAGGTGCCAAACTAGCGACCTGACGCATCGATGACCTAACCAGACACGCCACCAATGTGGCGTCCGAACACTTCCAGAGAGCTCCCCGAGCGCCAAAAACGTGACCTGACACGTCCAAAGGAGCATGACCAGACTCAGGGCCAAGTCTAGTCCGTACTGCCGCTCTACACCAACACTTTCACCACCATGTCAGCATACATCACTCCTAACCGGACGTAGGCCCTGCACGTCCGGTCACAATTACTGTTCAGCATCCGGTCGAGAGCCAGATAGAGCCCGAGCATGCCAACTTCACTATAATTGATTGGACGCACCACCACTAAGTCTGGTCACTTCATGAGTCAGAGTCCAGTCATTGAAAATAGCACCACTTCTTCTCCAACTTTGCCACCCTTGATCAAATGTGATAACCACCAAGTGTTTCACCATGTACACGTGTGTTAGCATATTTTTACAAACATTTCAAGGGTGTTAGCACTCACTAGAATCTAAATGCATATGTAATGAGTAAGAACATCTAGTGGAACTTTGATAATTGCATTTCGATATGAGTTTCACCACTCTTAAAAGTACGGCTATCTATCCTAAATGTGATCACACTCACTAAGTGTCTTGATCACTAAAACACAAAAGCACCTCTCAAGTTTCATCGTTGCCTTGATCTTTTGTTTTTCTCTTTCTTCTTTTCCAAGCCCAAGAACTTTATCACCATGGCCATAACCACCAACATGATCATCATCACTTGCTCCACCACTTGGAATGTGCTACTCTATCTCATGATCACTTAGAGTAAAAAGGGTTAGAACATAGGGTTTCATCAATTCACCAAAACCAAACTACAGCTTTCAATCTCCCCCTTTTTGGTAATTGATGACAACTAATGAGATCCTAACATATGGGTATGTTAAGCCTTAGGTCCAATGGTTCTTGACTGAAGAAGACCCCCCGACCGACCCCTTCAAGATCGCCCGAGGGCTCAGGGGCTATGTCCATTGGGCATGCTCACGTGCACCCTCTAGCAAAGAGACCTGGCCAAGCCTGACTTGGCCACAACTGCCGCTTGGGGCTCGGGGGCTCACCCAAGCCCCAGGCACCTAATCAATTGTGCATCTAGGCCCGGCCCTTGGCTCCTGCCCAGCTAACGATGCCACCAAGGCTTGAGCACAAGAAGACAAGCTCTAGGCTACCGATGCTCGGGGGCTCCCTAGTGCCACTCCCTAGGCGTGGCCCTACCAACTGGTCTGCCGATAGGGTCATGTCTAGGGTGTGACACAAGAAGACAAAGCTTTTCCTCAGCCTCCTAGGGGCTTGGGGATCCAGGCCCACATGTCAGCCCCTAGAACCGACCTCCTTCACCACCAAGAAGACTCTAGAAGGTCCACCCATGGAAGGTCGGTCCAAGCTAACATAGCCTAACACGTAGAGTGTCACAATAGAGCAGCTGGACAACACCCAAGGCTTATTTGGTACCAAGACACCACAATGGTCCATGGTGCACCACTACAAGACCATCCTAGACTCCAGCGCACATAGACCATAGACTAGTTCCCCCAAACCGCCATGTACCCGACCTATCTTGTTATATAAGGGATAAGGTCAGACCTAGGAGGGGGAGGATCCTAGATCGATCACTAGACGCTCCTTTCCATTCCATCTGCCTCTGCTATGCATAGCAAGCAAGGCAACCTGGAGAGGGGCACTGAGAGCTCCTCCTCCACATCCCATCGTCTTCCTCCTCTTCAATGAGGGGGAAGGCTCCACCAGTAGTGAGGCAACCTTTGGATTAGCACCGAGCTATCCCCCTACCAAATCTCTCTCTACACTCTGTTGTAACCTCCCCAATTTTGGGTGCTCTTGAGTATAAGGATCATCAACTATGGGACATAGGGACTGAATTGGCCCAAACTAGGATAAACGGTTATGTCTTCTCAGTGTGATTCTTATGTTCCTAAGTCCACACTGAGTCATCGGAGACCCATACTCGGACACCGACTCGAATAAATATGCATGACATGGTTTCGACCCCATAACAACTAGAACGCCAGTTAGGGGGTAGCGTCAAGTGCGATTCTGGCTCTATGGTGGCTAGAGCCGCCCACCTTGTCGTGGAGCAAGTGGCACCACCCAAAACGGTGGTGTCCGCTTCCCCAACGAGTTCTCTATCACGGCCGACGCCTTCGTTCTAGGCTAGGTCCTCAACTTTGGGAGACTAGCCTACGTCACCGACTGCTATGATGAGCTTTGTCTACTCCATGGGGCTATGCCAGCAGGGAACAAGCCCCTAGCGTCACCCCCTCCACTAGGGCCCTCGAGAGCAGATCTCGAGCCTCTAGCCTACAAAATCCGCTATGGATCCGTTGCAGCTGGATATGGTGGGGACAATCCCCGATGCCTGGGTAGGGCTCTCCCATAAGATAGGGGAGATCCTCCTTCACTCCCCCAGCACGCCGAGGCAGGCAGTGCCTAGTCCGCTAGGCATCCACTGCCGGTTGGCCAGGGAGATCTACGATGTCACCGGGACATTGTGGACAGGCACTCCCCTCACCCATGGGAAGATGGGTAGAAGGGGATCTCACCCTCGATGTGACCAGGCTCTACCCCACGGTCTTTGGGGGAGGACCAACTCTGTCGCCTCCGTGGCCCCCTAGGTACCCATTGCAAGGGGTCAACATGGTGAGTACGGCACCACAATAGTCCCTTCGCTGGTCAGAGGTACCAATCACCTTTGGCCACTGAGACTACCCGTGACATGTCCCTAGCCTAGGTTGTTTCCCGCTCATTGTTAGCCCCATTGTCAGACGGGCATGACTCATGAAGGTGCTGATGGATGAAGGGAGCAGCCATAACATCCTCTACATCGACACCCTCGACTGCATGGGGATCTCAAGGAAGGACCTCCGCCTAGGTGGGGCTCCCTTCTTTGGGGTCATCCCTAGAACCCAAGCCACTCCTCTCGGAAGCATCCGACTCCCCGTTATGTTCAGGGACCCTGCTAACTTCCAGACGGAGGTTCTTGACTTCGAGGTGGTCGATTTCTCTAGTCCCTACCATGTAACATGAAGTTCATGGTCGTCCCACACTATGGCTGCCTAAAGCTCAAGATGCATGGCCCAAGGGGGGTCATCATGGTCGCCTCCTCTATGACCGAGGCATACCACTATGAGCAGAAGGGCATGGCCCTCGTCATGGCCGACATCACCACCACCGACTTCACCCAAATGCTGCTGCGAGTAGAGGAGACCCCAAACAGCTCAAAAGGAAGCCCAGTGATGGCCTTTTGCCCAGCTGATGACCCTAAGATGGTCCAGACCTATCCTCAAGATCTTGAGAAGTGACTCTATATTAGCACCGGCATGTCACCGAACATGGAAGCGACCCTTATAGACTTTCTATGTGACAACACCAATGTCTTCAGGTGGAAGCCTTCTAACATGCCTAGAATCCCTTGTGAGATTGCCAAGCACTGCCTCAACATCAAAGCTGATGCCAAGCTGGTGTAGTAGAGCCTTCATCGCTTCGATGAAGAGAAGCACAAGGTAATTGGCGAGGAGCTTGCCAGGCTTCTAGACACTGGCTTCATCAGGGAGGTCTAGCACCCCTACTGGCTGGCCAACCCCATCCAGGTCAAGAAAAAGAATGGGAAATGGAGAATGTGCATCAACTACAGCGGCCTCAACATGGCCTGCCCAAAGGACCTATTCCCCTTCCTTAGATTGACTAGGTCATCGACTCCACCATCGGTTGTGAGGCTCTCTGCTTTATGGATGCGTACTCTAGGTACCACCAGATCATAATGGATCACTCTAATCAGCTGGCCACCTCCTTCATCATTCCCTTCAGCGCTTTCTACTACACTTCCATGCTGTTTAGCCTCCAAAACACTAGGGCCACCTTCCAGCGGTGCATGCAGACGTGTTTCAGAGAGCATATCGGCCGCAACCTAGAAGTCTATGTCGCTGACATCATCATCCAGTCTTGAGTGGCCACACTACTGATCGATGACTTGGAGCAAATCTTCTCCAACCTTCATGCCAATCACATCAAGCTCAACCTAGAGAAGTGCATGTTTGGAGTCCTCACAGGCAAGCTCCTGGGCTTCATCGTCTTCGAGCGTAGCATCGAGGCCAACCCCAAGAAGATCTCCGCGATCGTCAACATGGAGCCAGTCAAGAACCTAAAGGGAGCCCAGAGGTTCACTGGGTGCCTTGCGGCACTCAGCCGCTTCATATCCTACCTTGGGGAATGAGGTATGCCACTATACAAGCTCCTAAAGAAATCTAAGCATTTTGAGTGGACGCAGGAAGCTCAGGAAGCGCTCACAAGGCTGAAGAACTTCTTGACCACACCACTGGTCCTGACCTCCCCTTCTGCGGGGGAGACTCTGCACCTCTACACTGCTGCCACCCCGCACACCATCAGCGTGGCTCTGGTGGTGGAATGCAAGGAGGAGGGCCACGTCATCAAGGTCCAATGGCCGATGTACTTTGTCAATGAGGTCCTCTCCAACTCAAAGGCCCATTCCCCAAGAGTCTAGAAGCTCCTCTACACCATGCTCATCGCCAAGCGCAAGCTCTGGCACTACTTCGATGGCCACCCTATGGTGGTCGTGTCCTCTAGTGGCTTGGGGGATGTCATCAACAACCAGGAGTCCACTAACCGCTTCACCAAGTGGGGGCTCAAGCTCATGGGCCTCGACATCACCTACGCACCCCACATCAGGATAAAAGTCCCAAGTCCTCACCGACTTCATGGTAGAATGGACTGAGGAGTAGGCCTCCACCGTCCCTATCAAGGCGGAGTACTAGACCATATACTTTGATGGCTCCCTCACCCTCGAGGGGGTGGGCGTGGGGGTCCTCCTCATATCCCATAGCAGCGACAAACTTAGGTACACCCTTTAGCTTCATTTCCAAGCCACTAACAATGTTGCAGAGTACGAGGAGACTCTGAACTAGTTATCAACCAGGTCATGAGGGAGTCAACTTGCCATGACATGAGGATGGAGGCCTACTACGTGGAGGTCCAGAAGTTGGAGGACAGGTTCAGTGGCATCGAGCTCCATCACATCCTCCGATGGGACAATGAGGAAGCCGACTCCCTAACAAGGCTAGCATCCTCTCGTTGGCCCCCGCCACATGGGGTCTTCCTCGACGTCCTCGATGCCACCTCGATCCACCTCGAGCGGGACAAGACACCAGCCCTAGTTGGCACTACTTCTACCTCAACCTGTGTCACCAAAGAGGCGCCACCCCCTAGGAGTGCATGCTCGCGGTCGCCACACGAAGCCGGCGCGCCCTGCAAAGCACAGAAGACAAGAGCTGGCCGCCCTCGATGGATCCACCAATGGCCAGCCCACCGAGGCCCCCAAAGCGACCCCAGGGCCAATGGCCGATACCCCAGAGCGACAAGGCATCCTCCCTTTGAGCCCGGACTTAGCCCACTGAAAGGTCCTAATATCGCTAGAGGGGGGGATAGCCTATTTAAAAATCTACAAACCAACTAGAGCAATTTGATTAGTTTGACAAATAGTGAAATGCAAACTTCCTCTAGCTCTACAAGGGTTGCAACCCACCTATCCAACAATTCTAGTAACTATGATCACTATACACACAATTTGCTATGTCACTACTCACTAAGAGCTCTCACACTTGCTACACTAAAGAACTCCACTAGATGAACTTAAGCTACAAAGCAAGCTCTCAATTCTAGCTACACTAAAGAGCTTACTACAACTAGTTCGCGGGTATGTAAATGAGTAAGTAAGGTGATTATACTGCCATGTAGAGAAGTGAAACAATCACAAGATAAGTACTAACTCAATCATCGGGAGAATACCAAAGGGCAAGAGACAACCAATTTTCTCCCGAGGTTCACGTGCTTGCCAACACGCTACGTCCCCATTGTGTCGACCAACACTTGGTGGTTTGGTGGCTAAGAGGTGTTGCACAAACCTTGTCCACACAATTGGACACCACAAGAACCTACCCACAAGTGAGGTAACTCAATGACATGAGCAATCCACTAGAGTTACATTTTGACGCTCCACCGGGGAAGGCACAAGTCCCCTCACAATCACCAGGAGATGGGCATGAACAATCACCAACTCGTGCCAATCCTCCTACGCTGCACCAAGTTGTCTAGGTGGTGGCAACCACCAAGAGCAACAAGTGAATCCAGCAGCAAAACACGAACTCCAAGTGCCTCTAGATGCAATCACTCAAGCAATGCACTTGGATTCTCTCCCAATCTCACAAAGATGATGAATCAATGATGAAGATCAGTGGGAGGGCTTTGGCTAAGCTCACAAGGTTGCTATATCAATGCAAATGGCCAAGAGAGATGAGCTTGAGCCAGCCATGGGGCTTAAATAGAGAACCCCATTGAATAGTGCCATTGGCTCCTCTGTTCACTGAAACACGGGGCGACCAGATGCACCGATCAGTTTGACCGAACATAGGACCCCAGCATCCAATTGCTCGATGCACACCATGTGGCCCCTACTTCAAATGTTGATCGCCCGATCTCAACGGTCATTAGTGCACTTAAGTTGTGACTGGACATGCTACAGTGTATGACCGGACATAGGACCCTAGTGTCCAGTCACTTCTAGTACGGTTCCAGTCATGACCAAACACGTCCGGTCACACCCAACGGGACTCTCCCAGCATCCCATCACTCTCCCTCTTCTCTGTGCGCCACCACACCACAATGATTGGATGCTGAATAGTGTTCAGCCAAAGGCCAGTCGCCTATGTCTGGTCATGAGACCGATGGTGGCCTTCACTACATGCCACCAGACGTAGGACCCTAGCGTCCGGTCATTATGTGACCAGTGTCCGATCACTATATCTTAGTGACTATCACTTTCTTCATTTCACTAACTTCTCCACGCTTGCTCAAATGTGCTAACCACCAAGTGTATCACGTTGTGCACGTGTGTTAGCATATTTTCACAATAATTTTCAAGGGCGTTAGCTTTCCACTAGATCCTAAATGCATATTGTGGGGGATATGACCCCTAGTACTCACAGGACAAGACATGGGCCACACCATCAGAGGTGGCCCAGCTCACAAGATCAAGACTTGCAGTGCACGACACTGCTCGGCGCACACCGTAAGGCATCTAGAATATATGATCGAACTCTTATAGATATTGTAATCCTACCATGTAACCGACTAGGATACTTTCCTTATAACCCTACCCCTCCAGAGCATATAAGGAGGGGCAGGGGTCCCCTAGTCGACAGACCTCATACATCCCCATACAGATCCTAGGCTTCACCTAAGGCATCTGATCATGCGCGACATCATATCATAGCCAATACAATCCAATAGGCCATAGGAGTAGGGTATTACGTCGCACTAATGGCCCGACCCTATCTAACTCTTGTGTCTCTATTGCCTTCTTGTTCTTGACTACACGCATCTCTGTCGATCAATCTACCTTCATGGGATACCCCTCGAAGGACTACTAACGATATTCTATCGACAGTTGGCATGCCAGGTAGGGGTGTGCATGTTGTTTCCATGTCTAACAAGATGGTACACTTTGCAGGCTCTTCATCCTTCCCATAGCCTGGCTAGATCTTTACAGTCGAATTGATCTCCTAGATCATCAATGCTGATAGAGATGGAGAGATCTTCAAGCCGGTGCAGATCGATTTTGCGCCGACAACCCCAACACCTGCAACTACAGATCCGATCTCATAATTGCCTCTGAGGTCATCTTCACCAACAATTCGCCGCCCACTCCCCCGCTACCTGAGGAAGCAAATCGACAACGATGATCTAATCGCATCCATCAATCAGGTTGGCCAGAAACTCGCCAACTGCCTCTCCCTCATAGAATTGGCTTTGACCGCTCTAGTTCAATGCCGACCACCTTCCAGTTCTGATCTATCAGAAGCCGATCGAGAAACTCCAAGGGATACTGCCACCATCCATCAGGATGCCCTAAGGGACAAATTCGCCGACTAGATGTTTTGACTAAAGCTAAGTACCTCTCCTATATCTGCATTTAATACAACCTTCTCCAATTATTATTTCTCTAATTATTCTCCATAATTAAATGTCTCCATGTTTAATATCTCCATGTCTATGATGCTCCATAATGCAATATCTTGAACATATTCTCCGTAAACTCACCAACCAGCCACGTTCTCACTTGTGTTATCCAGAAGCGGCCTTGTCCTCAATCTCACTCCTACACGTGCACGAGTGCCAGCCCTCTATGTTATGGGTGGTCGGCAGTGGCTCCTCAGCGATGCCTATGCTCTTATGCGTACACGGGTGCCAGCCACTCTGCGCTATAGAGTTTGGGCTAGTTGGGGCTGGTGATGCGATACAAAACCAACTGGCAGGAAGTTACTCATATTTAAAATATGAACACTTCATACAAACATAATGTTTATCTACTCTGCTTTGCTGCCTTCATCGCCGAGTTCATATATTTTACATCATATACTACCTATTCTACACATTTGTTTCATAGGAGCATGGCTCGGACAACGAGCCTACACTCAAGGACTAGGTAAGACGATCATCATTCGGGTGGTCGGACCACCTATCGGATGGACTTCACCGCCAACCAGCTGGTCGGACTATTCGACACTCACTCCTGCTTGGCGTTCACTTCGCCACTAACCAGTTGGTTGGACTACTCATCACATAGGCTTCATCGTCAGTTACGCTAGGTGCTTGCTAGTTAAGCTAGGGACTCCTCGATGTTCCGATTCATCACCACCGACCTATTGGTTGGGTTGCTCGATGCATGATTCTTCACCAACCAACTGGTCGGATTGTTCGTCGCGCAACGTCAACTATGCTAGGGGCTCGTTAAGCTGGGGACTCCTCGACATTCTGATTCATCGCCGCTGACCAGTTGGTTGGGCTACTCGATGCACGATTCTTCACCAACCAACTGGTTGGATTATTCATCGCTCCATCGTCCGCTATGCTGGGACTCACCAGCTAAGTTGGGGACTCCTCGGTGTTCTGATACTTTGCCACCGACCAGCTGGTTGGGCTGCTCGGTGCATGATTCTTCGCCAATCAACTGGTCAGATTGTCCATCGCTCCATCGTCCGCTACGCTGGGGGCTCACCAGCTAAGCTGGGGACTCCTCGGCATTCCGTCACTTCACCACCGACCAGTTGGTTGGGCTGCTTGGTGCATGATTCTTTGCCAACCAACTAGTCGAATTGTCCATCGCTTCATTGTTCACTATGATGGGGGTTCACCAGCTAACCTGGGGATTCCCTTGGTGGTCGAACCTTTCTACGTATCATCGATATGCTATCAAGTTGCTCCATGCTATTCGAATCAGGGTGCTGATCTTGGGCAGCACAACTAGGGTCTTGATACACACATGCCAGATGACATTAGCAAGCTTTTTGATTTATTTTCTTTGACCCTGCTACAAGATTCTTTCTTCATCTTCTAGCAGGCTCGAGGGCTAAGTCGCTACACTTCACCTAGCGGTGAATGTAGTGCTTATTTCTTGATTTACCCTCCTTATTGATGGAGTCTAAGTGGCTATACTTCTCCTAAGTGGAAGAATTTTCAAATTTTATCTTGAGCCCCTTACATCCTTCTAGCAAGCCTTACTTGGCTAAGTCTGAGGTCTCCTAACCAATTAAAATGATCGGCATTGACTTTCACTGCCCAGGTCACCAGTTTAACTGGTCGGCATCAACTTTCACCACCCAGGTCACAAGTTTAACTAGTCAGCTTCGACTTTCGCCGCCCAAATCACCAGTTAAACTGGTAGGCTTTGATTTTCACCAGTCACCAGTTAAACTGGTCGGCTTTGACTTCCATGGCTCAGATCACCAGTTAAGCTGGTCGGCTTCACATCAAACTACTCGGACTTGTTCAAGACAGCATTGCTCAAAGGATACAATGCGCTCGGGGACTAGCTGTGGGGGATATGACCCCCGGTACTCATAGGATAAGACATGGGCTGCACCATCATAGGTGGACCAGCCCACAAGATCAAGACTTGTGGTGCATGGCACTGCTCGGTGCACACCACAAGGCATCTGCAAGATATGATCGGACTCTTATAGATATTGTAATCCTACCATGTAACCGACTAGGATACTTTCCTTGTAACCCTACCCCTCCAGAGCATATAAGGAGGGGCAGGGGTCCCCTAGTCGATAGACCTCATACATCCCCATATAGATCCTAGGCTTTGCCTCAGGCAACTAATCACACGTGACATCATATCATAGCCAATACAATCCAACAGGCCACAGGAGTAGGGTATTACGTTGCGCTGACGGCCTGAACCAATCTAACTCTTGTGCCTCTGTTGCCTTCTTGTTCTTGATTACACGCATCTCTGTCGATCAATCTACCTTCATGGGATATCCCTCAGAGGACTGCCGATGATATTCTATCAACACATATGCAATGAGTTAGAGCATCTAGTGGCACTTTGATAACCGCACTTCGATACGAGTTTCACCCCTCTTAATAGTACGGCTATCGATCATAAATATGATCATACTCTCTAAGTGTCTTGATCACTAAAACAAAATGGCTCCTACCACTTATACCTTTGCCTTGAGCCTTTTGTTTTTCTCTTTCTTCTTTTCCATGTCCAAGCACTTGATCATCACCATGGCAGCACCATCATCATGTCATGATCTTCATTTGCTTCACCACTTGGAATGTGCTACCTATCTCATGATCACTTTGATAAACTAGGTTAGCACTTAGGGTTTCATCAATTCACCAAAACCAAACTAGAGCTTTCAATCTCCCCTTTTTTGGTAATTGATGACAACCCTTTTACAAAGATATGAATTGAAATTTTATTGCTTGCCCAAGCATTTCTACCATCTGTAAAAGGATATGGACAAGTTTCATGAATCCCATATGGTAGCAATTGCTCCCCATGCATATGTGCTAAGAGTTTGGATTGTAGCTTGCACATATGCTTAGATAGGAAATATAGGAGACAATATCTACCAAATGATGCTAAGGTATAAAAGATGGACCTTTGAAGTGTGATACCAATCAGAGTGCACCAATATACCATTCTTAGCACCATTAGTAACTAGACATACACAATAACTAGAATACCTCGTGAGATCAACATTAAAAGTAAGGGTCTAGTTTTCATGATGTGAGCATGAGTCTAGTTACTTAACCTATGCATGTTAGTTTTTTATTTCATCATTCAAACCTACAACTAGCATACACCACACAAACATGGATATTGAAATTTAAAACTTATGCCATGCAAGCAAACATATAAAATGCACATTCAAATGCACCATACAAGTTCATGAGCTTGCTCCCCCTACTTGTGGGCTCAAAGTTTTAATTGATCCACTTACTTTGTCATATCTCTTTCCTTATGTCAATTTCTCCCCCATCACTTACATCTTTGTTTCTCTCCCCCTTTGTTGTCGATCAATATCTTTGTACACTATTTCTCCCCCTTTGTTATCAATGACCACAAAGGTTCAAAATGTAGATAGGTTGAGATTATTAATGACAATCAATGGGGTGAGGATCATTCATCCAAAAATTTGTTTCAATCTAGATCATTTGCCAAAGATATTTAACTTGGTTTGATCCAAGGACAAGTTTCTTCACACCTCCAAATAAGGGTTATCTTGTACCATGTTGAGTTAAACACTTAGAGCTCATTTTCTAGATCCAACACTAGGTTTACAAGCCCACAAAACATGTCATATGCTACCACTAGACCAAATTAAGCATAGAAGCAATAGTGGTACCATACAAGTATCAAATTCATTTAATTTTCATGAATGATCCTAGGACATCATAGGAATGACTAGATGCACTAACCAAGTCCTTAGCAATGGATAAATGACATGTCAATCAACTTTACCTTGCTTTGCGCGAAGGAGAGGCATGTCAAATAATGGGGGTGCATCAACACATATTGGAGAAATCAAGTATTTCAATTCATTCCTTAGCTTGCAAAACCTTTGCTCATCTAATAGCTTGGTGAATATATTGGCAAGTTGATCTTCGGTGCCCACACTCTCAATGGAAATGTCCCCTTTTTGTTGGTGATCTCTTATGAAATGATGGTGGACATCAATGTGCTTTGTTCTTGCATGTTGAACTAGATTGTTGGTTAACTTGATTGCACTCTCATTATCACATAGCAATGGCACTTTCTTGAACTTGATTCCAAAGTCACTCAAAGTGGCCTTCATCTAAAGTATTTGTGCACAACTACCGGTGGATATGTATTCGGCTTCGGCGGTTGAAAGTGCTACACTATTTTGCTTCTTTGATGACCAAGACACAAGTGATCTTCCCAATAGTTGACATGTGCCCGATGTGCTCTTTCTCTCAACTTTGCATCCCGCATAATCAGAGTTCGAATATCCAATCAATTCAAATTTTGCTCCTTTGGGATACCACAATCCAACACTTTGTGTATGCTTCAAGTACCTCAATATTCTCTTTGTTGCCTTCAAATCACTTTCTCTTGGTGAGGCTTGAAATTTAGCACACATGCATACACTAAATATCACATCCGACCTTGATGTGGTCACATAGAGTAGGCTTCCAATCATAGACCGATACATCTTTTGATCCATCATGTTGCCACTAGCATCGCTATCTAAGCTTCCATTTGTCCCCATTGGTGTACTAATAGCTTTAGCATCATCCATTCCAAACTTTTTGAGCATATCTTTGATGTACTTGCCATGACTCATAAATCTGCCATTTTTCATTTGCTTGATTTGAAGACCAAGGAAGTAACTAACCTCTCCAATCATGGACATCTCAAACTCACTTGCTATCATCTTGCCAAACTCCTCACAAAAATCTTGATTGGTTGACCAAAATATGATATCATCAACATAGATTTGCAATACAAACAAGTCATTGCCAAGCTTCTTGGTGAAGAGAGTGGTGTCAACCTTTCCCATCTTGAATCCCTTAGAGAGTAGGAAATCCCTCAATCTCTCATACCATGCTCTTGGTGCTTGTTTCAATCCACACAAAGCCTTTCCCAACTTATAAACATGGTTGGGTTTCTTCTCATCTTCAAAACTGGGAGATTGCTCAACATACACAAGCTCATTGATGTACCCATTAACAAATGCACTCTTCACATCCATTTGGTACAACTTGATGTTGTGGGCACAAGCATAGGCTAACAAGATCCTAATTGCTTCCAATCTTGCAACCGGGACATATGTTTCTCCAAGTCAAGACCTTCAACTTGAGTGTAACCTTGAGCCACTAATCTTGCTTTGTTCCTTACTACTATCCTATCTTGATCTTGCTTGTTCTGAAAGACCCACTTGGTTCCAATTACATTATGATCCATAGGCCTCTCAACTAACTCCCATACTTGATTTTTCTTGAAGTTGTTTAGCTCTTCATGCATAGCATTTACCCAATCAACATCCTTCAAAGCTTCATCTATCTTCTTAGGTTCAATGGATGACACAAATGAGAAATGTTCACAAAATGATGTCAATCTAGATCTTGTTTGTACACCTCTAGAGATATCACCAATTATAGAGTCCAAAGGATGATCTCTTGCAACATTGGTTGGTTAGAGCACTTGCACTTGATTGCTTGCATTTGATTGATCATTTGATTGAGATGATGAACTAGCTACTTGTTGATCTTGCACTTTGTCAACACTAGCAATTGCTTGACTTTGATCTTGAGAGCCACTAGCATGTACATTTGAGTTAGAGAGCACTTGATTCTTGTTATCTTCAACATCAACCATCTCTCTAGGTCTTATATCACCAATGTCCATGTTCCTCATTGCATTGACCAATTGAGTGCCTCTCACATCATCTAGATTCTCATCTTCCTCTTAGGAATAATTGGTTTCATCAAATTCCATATCATGAACTTCCTCAAGAGTACCACTAGCCAAATTCCAAACTCTATATGCCTTGCTAGTTGTGGAGTAACCAAGCAAGAAACATTTGTCACATTTCTTTTCAAACTTCCTCAATCTAGTGCCTTTCTTCAATATATAGCATTTGCAACTGAAAACCTGAAAGTATGCTATGTTTGGCTTTCTTCCATTCAATAGCTGATAAGGTGTCATCTCCATCATGGGGTGAAAATAGAGTTGGTTGCTATAGTAACAAGCCATGTTGATTGCTTCAGCCCAAAATGAATGACTCACATTGTACTCACTCAACATTGATCTTGTCATGTCAATCAAGGTTCTATTCTTTCTTTCAACTAGGCCATTTGATTGTGGAGTGTACTTAGCCGAAAATTGATACCGAATTCCAAACTCATCACACAAATCATCCACTCTTGTGTGCTTAAACTCACTCCCATTGTCACTTCTCACTTTCTTGATGGTTGTTTCAAACTCATTATGAATTCTCTTGATGAATGTCTTGAAGATTGCAAACACATCACTCTTATCAACAAGAAAGAACACCCATGTGTATCTAGTGAAATCATCCACAATTACAAATACATATTTGTTTCCACCAATGCTAGTGTATGTGGTTGGTCCAAACAAGTCCATGTGCAACAACTCAAATGCCTTAGATGTGCTCATCATGCTCTTCTTAGTATGTGTGTTACTAACTTGCTTTCTAGCTTGACATGCACTACATAGCTTATCCTTCTCAAACGTGACATCTTTCAAGCCTCTAACTAAGTCATGCTTGATTAGCTTATTCAATTGTTTCATTCCAACATAACCAAGCCTTCTATGCCATAACCAACCCATGCTAGACTTAGTGAGCAAACATGTAGATAATTGAGCTTCACTAGCATTAAAATCAACCAAGTATTGATTCTCATATCTAAAGCCCTTGAAGATCAAGTTAGACCCATCTACACTTATGATTTCTACATCATCTACCCCAAATATGCATTTGAATCCAAGATCACACAATTGAGCCACGGATAGCAAATTGAAGTTCAAGCTCTCTACTAGCAACACATTGGATATGCTCATGTCATTGGATATTGCAATCTTACCAAGCCCTTTGACCTTGCCTTTGCCATTGTCACCAAATATGATACTATCAATCCCATTTCTCTCATTTTCATTGATTGAATTAAACAATCTTGAATCACCGGTCATGTGTTGTGTGCACCCACTATCAAGAACCCAATGCCTTCCTCTGGCTTTATAATTGACCTACAAAAGAAGATCAATTCCTTTTAGGTACCCAAACTTGCTTGGGTCCTTGAAGGTTAGTCACTAAGCTCTTTGGTACCCAAATGGCTTTCTTCTTCGAGCCCATCCATGGTGCACCAATGAACTTAGCCTTTACACCATTTGCACCCTTGGTAAGCACATAGAAAGAATCAAGCTTAATGGAGGATACATTAGCTTGTGACTTCTTGTTCATGCACTTTTGCTCCATATGACCAACTTGCTTGCAACTAATGCAAAACCGACCATTGTTCTTCACAAAACTAGTTTTGTGAGGAGCAAAGACCACCTTGCCTTTCTTGGGGGTATAGCCCAATCCCTCTATGTAGAGAGAGGCTCTTTGGCTATCCAAGCACATAAGCAAGCGGTCCTCACCACCATAGGCCTTAGCCAAGGTCTGAGTGAGATCATTGACCTCCTTCTTGAGAGTCTCATTTTCCACCATTAGTGAGGCATCATAGGTAAAATCATCACTCAAAGGTGAAGTAGAAGTAGTAGTGCTACAAGAAGGGTTAGTGGGAGCAAAAACAATGGGCTTATAAAAAGATTCATCAATAATATCACATGTTAGTCCCACATCACAAGACACAATCATTTGCTCCTTCTTGGCTTCCTCCTTCTTGACTTACTCGATGAGAGAGGAGTGAGCCTTTTCAAGCATAGAGTGAGCATTGCCAAGCTTCTCATGGGCTTCCATTAGCCTCTCATGAGTTTCATTGAGCTCATCAAAGGATTGCTCAAGAAATTTAACTTTCTTGCATAATTCTTTGCACTCCTTTCTCTTCATCTCAAAGCAAGTGTGCACTTGCTCACACATGTCCATGAGCTCCTCCTTGGTGTACTTCTCATCATCATCATCATCACTCTTACAAGCATCACTTTCACATTCATCATCATCACTCGCATCATATTTTACCTTCATAGGCTTTGCCATGAGGCATGTCGACGGAGTGTCAAAGATGGAGGGCTTGTTGTTGATGGCGATGCTTACTAGTGCTTTCTTGATAGATTTCTTGCCATCATCACTAGAGCCATCACTATCCAAAGAGCCTTCACTATCCCAAGCGACCACATAGGCTCCCCCTTCTTCTTTTGGAAGGTCATCTTCTTGTCCTTCTTCTCTTTCTTGTCCTTCTTGTGCTTCTTCTTCTCATCCTCATCATTGTCACTATTATAGGGACAATCCGCTATAATATGATCAGGGCTTTTGCAATTGTAGCATCTTCTCACATATTCTTTGCTTTTGGTGTGATCTCTTCTCTTTCTTGCACCATATCCCTTCTTCTTCATGAATTTGCCCATCTTGCGCACAAATAGAGCCATGGCCTCATCATCAATATCACTAAGATCATCATCATCACTTGATTCTTTCTTGGACTTGCCCTTGTTCTTGGATGATGAGCTAGCCTTGAATGCTACACTCTTCTTCTTCTTGTCTTTGTCTTCCTTCTTGTCATCCTTGTCAACCCCTTCCCTTTCCACATAGTATGTCTCTTGTGTCATGACATCACCTAGTACTTGGTTAGGGGTAATCTCCTTCAATCCTCCTCTTATGATAAGCAATCTCAACATCTCAAATCTTGGAGGTAGGCACATCAAGAACCGATGAGAGACATCATCATCATTGATCTTCTCTCCCAATGCCTTCAAATCCTTGGCAATCACTTACAATCGATGGAACATCTTCGGAATGCTCTCATCTTCC
The DNA here is from genome assembly GCF_019320115.1 of Miscanthus floridulus. Classification (NCBI taxonomy): domain Eukaryota; kingdom Viridiplantae; phylum Streptophyta; class Magnoliopsida; order Poales; family Poaceae; genus Miscanthus; species Miscanthus floridulus. The sequence goes on from NC_089582.1 coordinate 54,574,212, forward strand.
TTCATCTTAAAGCTTGTCAACTTGTCCTTGAGAATATACAATTTAGCACTCTTCATCGCCGGTGTGCCCTCATATGTTTCCTCCAATCTCTTCCACACTCATTAGCTCTATCACAATCCTTGATTTGCTCAAACACCTTAGAATCAATGGCATTGTATATGGTGTTGAGAGCCATTGTATTGCATTGCTTATTGGCCTTGTCTTGCTTGGTGAGATTATCAGGATCAATGATAGCATAGTCACTCACGGTCACATCCCATACTTGATCATTGATTGAACCAAGATACATCTTCATCTTTCTCTTCCAAAAATCATAGCATGTGCCATCAAAAAACAGTGGTTTGCCCCCCACATGGTTGAACACAACATGAGCCATAATTTGACACTGAGGTTGTTAAGCCTTCAATCAATCGGTGACCACGGCTCTGATACCACTTGAAAGGTCCTAATATGGCTAGAGGGGGGTGAATAGCCTATTTAAAAATCTACAAACTAACTAGAGCAATTTGATTAGTATGACAAATAGCAAAATGCAAACTTGCTCTAGGTCTACAAGGGTTGCAAGCCACCTATCCAATAATTCTAGTTACTATGATCACTATACACACAATTTGCTAAGTCACTACTCACTAAGAGCTCTCACACTTGCTACACTAAAGAGCTCCACTAGATGAACTTAAGCTACAAAGCAAGCTCTCAATTCTAGCTACACTAAAGAGCTTACTACAACTAGTTTGCGGGTATATAAATGAGTAAGTAAGGTGATTATACCACCACATAGAGAAGTGAACCAATCACAAGATAAGTACTAACTCAATCCCCGAGAGAATACCAAAGGGCAAGAGACAACCAATTTTCTCCCGAGGTTCATGTGCTTGCCAACACGCTACGTCCCCGTTGTGTCGACCAACACTTGGTGGTTCGGCGACTAAGAGGTGTTGCACGAACCTCATCCACACAATTGGATACCGCAAGAACCTACCCACAAGTGAGGTAACTCAATGACATGAGCAATCCACTAGAGTTACATTTTTGGCGCTCTACCGAGGAAGGCACAAGTCCCCTCACAATCACCAGGAGATGGCCATGAACAATCACTAACTCATGCCAGTCCTCCTCTGCTGCACCAAGCCGTCTAGGTGGTGGCAACCACCAAGAGCAACAAGCGAATCTGGCAGCAACACACGAACACCAAGTGCCTCTAGATGCAATCACTCAAGCAATGCACTTGGATTCTCTCCCAATCTCACAAAGATGATGAATCAATAATGAAGATAAGTGGGAGGGCTTTGGCTAAGCTCACAAGGTTGCTATATCAATGCAAATGGCCAAGAGAGATGAGCTTGAGCTGTCCATGGGGCTTAAATAGAGAACCCCCATGAACAGTGCCATTGGCTCCTCTGTTCACTGAAAAGCGGGGCGACCAGACGCATCGGTTGGTTTGACCAGACGTAGGACCCCAGCGTCCGGTCGCTCGATGCACGCCATGTGGCCCTTGCTTCAAATGCTGATTGCCTAATCTCAGCGGTCATCAGTGCACTTAAGTTGTGACCGGAAGCGCTACAATGTATGACTAGACACAGGACCCCAGTGTCTGGTCACTTCCAGTAAGGTTCCAGTTGTGACCGGATGCGTCCCGACTGAACTCTCCTAGCGTCCAATCACTCTCCCTCCTCTCTGTGCGTCGCCACACTAGCATGACCGGATGCTGAATAGTGTTTAGCCAGAGTCTGGTTGCCTATGTCTAGTCAAGAGACTGATGGTGGCCTTCACTACACGCCACTGACCGGACGCAAGACCCTAACGTCTGGTCATTGCATGACCAGTGTCCGATCACTGTATCTCAGTGACTATCACTTTCTTCATTTCACTAACTTCTCCACCCTTGCTCAAATGTGCTAACCACCAAGTGTATCACACTATGCACGTGTGTTAGCATATTTTCAGAATTATTTTCAAGGGTGTTAGCTTTCCACTAGATCCTAAATGCATATACAATGAGTTAGAGCATCTAGTGGCACTTTGATAACCGCACTTTGATATGAGTTTCACCCCTCTTAATAGTATGGCTATTGATCCCAAATGTGATCACACTCTCTAATTGTCTTGATCACTAAAACAAATGGCTCCTACCACTTATACCTTTGCCTTGAGCCTTTTGTTTTTCTCTTTCTTCTTTTCTAAGTCCAAGAACTTGATCATCACCATGGCATCACCATCATCATGTCATGATCTTCATTTGCTTCACCACTTGGAATGTGCTACCTATCTCATGATCACTTTGATAAACTAGGTTAGCACTTAGGGTTTCATCAATTCACCAAAACCAAACTAAAGCTTTAACCCACCGAGACATCGGGAGTGCACCGAGTAAGGCCTCCGCATGGTTGTCTAAGGCATCAAAAGGCTGGCGAGCACCCTTCCTTGACTTCCTCGAGTAGGGGATCCTTCCTGTCAACATCGGCGGCACCCGTAGGCTAGTCCAGCATGCCAAAAACTACTGAGTCATCCATGGGCAGCTCTATCGCCAGAGCGCCTCTAAAGTGCTCCTACAGTGCATCGCCCTAGAAGATGGTAGGAAGCTGCTCCTCGACATCCACAGTGGTGTCTGAGGGCACCACGTGACACCGCTCGCCCTTGTGGAGAAGGCCTTCTGACATGGCTTCTATTGGCCAACCACTCTCACCGATGCCTGAGACCTCATCAAGATGCGTGAGGGATGCCAATACTATGCAAAGCAGAGTCACCTACCGGCCCAGGCGCTCCAGACGATCTCCATCACTTGGCCGTTTGAGGTCTAGTGCCTCAACATAGTCGAGGAGTTCAAGAAGGCTCTCGGGGGCTTTGATCACCTCCTAGTCGCCATCGACAAGTTCACCAAGTGGATCGAGGTCTGGCCCATCGCCAACCTCAAGTCCGAGCATGTGGCTGAATTCATCCAAGACATTATCCATAGGTTTAGAGTTCCCAATCGCATTATTAATGACAATGGCACCCAGTTCACAGGTCACAAGTTCCTAGACTTCTATGACGCCTGGTGAATCTAGGTGGATTGGGCCGTGGTCTACCACCCCAAGTCCAACAGCCAAGTTGAGCGCGCCAATAGGCTAATCCTATAGGGGATCAAAACCTGCATCTATAATGAGCTCAAGATTCATGCTGGATGATGGGTGGATGAACTCCCCTCCTTGCTCTAGAGCCTACAGATGAGCGTGAATCGCTCAACAGGGTACACCCCCTTCTTCCTTGTCTATGGGGCTAAGGCGGTCATCCCCTCCGACCTTGACTTCGATGCTCCATGCATCCACTTCTACAACAAGCAGCGAGCCAAGGAACAATGCCAAGCGAACATCAATATGCTCGAGGAGGTGCGGAATACCACCGTGGTACGATCTACTGGCTACCAACAAGGGCTTTGCTGCTATCATGCTAGATGGGTACGCGAGCGTTCCTTTGTTGTAGGTGATCTTGTCCTCCGGAGAAACTCCCCATCAAAGAAGGGCCACAAGTTGTCCCCTCCTTGGGAAGGACCCTTTCGCATCTCACAGGTGATCTGGCCAAGCGCCTACAAGATCAGCACCATGGCGGGACACAAGTATGACAATGGGTGGAACACCTAACAGCTACATCGATTCTATCCATAGCTCATTCCTTCCCATTTTTTCATTAATCGTACCTCTAACCCCCTGGCAGGAGCCTACCCCTCAGTGGAGCAGAAGTGATGTCCCCCAAGAAGGGGACGCCACCCAACGTTCAAGGTCGGCTCCCCCGAGCTTCAAGGTCACCCCGGGAAGGATACTGAAGTGCGAGGGATGTTCACGAGATGAGCCCACATGGTTGTAGCCGGGATGCCTAGAGCATCCCGACCGTCTGAATGAGTGATGTCCAACTATCAACCTCAAGCCGCTCATGGTGACCTAATGAGGGAGGCAGCGAGCCCCTGAGCGCCGATAGATGGGCTCAGGAACTATACGAGTGGCTTGGTTGAGAAGCCTAGAATCTCCCCCCTAGGGGACATGACTAAGGCATGGAACGACCATAAACTTGGGGTTCTCATGGACTTACCCACAAGTAGCATAGGCACGACAATCATGGCCATCGAGGCTATTGTCATGGTAGCCCAGCCCACCAAGGGAACATTAGCCCTAAGCTGAAGGCTCGACCGAGCCTATGATGACTTTGAGGCCCCAGTGGTCTCAGGGGATGCATTGGCTCCCTAGACGGAGCAGCCCAAACCCCTGATCGATGGGCGCTCGGGTGGCGCATCCCCCAAAACCAACCAACTCCATGGAGTTGGGTCAGGAGCCATTGAGCAGTGGGCCCAATTAGGGCCCTCGTCCGAGGTTTGGTGTGCTCCCCGCTCCCTGATCTATGGACTAGGAGGTCGGCCCCATAGAATGCTGGCTCAAGAGGATCGAGGCCTGCTACCATAGCCCTTAGAAGGGTGTGGCACTTTGGATGATCAGATGGCCCTGAGCCAGAGCATAGCGCTCTTGATCACCTAACCCACAGTAGGCTCTGATAAAAAAGGAGGGTGCCCCAGGGCCTGAAGTTGATAACTCCTAGACAAGTTTGCCAAGCCCTTGCTCGAGTCAAAGACCCATGCGACATAGACTCGCGAAGGGATCAACACCATCTCTGCTTGGCCCCGATAGCTGAGCAACACCCATCATAATGAAGACGAAGGCCCCAACCAGGGCGTAGCACTCTTATCAGCGGAAGCTATCCCCACCAAGTAGGGTTCGATCACCACAAGATCAAATTCAGCCCTTCATCGCCATCACGCCAGGTGAGGCCATAAAGGGCTCAGGGGCTCCTAATGAGATCCTAACATATATGTATGTTAAGCCTTAGGTCCAATGGTTCCTAGCCGAAGAGGACCCCCGACTAACCCCTTCAGGATCACTCGAGGCTCAGGGACTATGCCCATCAGGCATGCTCGCATGCACCCTCTGGCAAAGAGACCCGACCAAGCCTAACTTTGCCATGACTATCGCTTGGGGCTCGGGGGCTCACCCAAGCCTCAGGCACCTGATCTACGGTGCATCCAGGCCTGGCCCTTGGCTCCTGCCCAGCTAACAACACCAGCCAAGGCCCGGGCACAAGATGACAAGCTCTAGGCTACCAATGCTCGGGGCTCCTTGGCGCCACTCCCTAGGCATGGCCCTGCCAACTGCTCCCTCAATAGGGTCATGTCCGGGGCATGACACAAGAAGACAAAGCTTTCCCTTGGCCTCCCGAGGGCTCGAGGGCTCCGGGCCTGCATGCTAGCCCCTAGACCCGACCTCCTTCGCCACCAAGAAGACTCTAGAAGGTCCACTCAGGGGAGGCCGGTCCATGCTAACATAGCCTAACATGTAGAGAGTCAGAACAAAGCAGCCGGACAACACCCAAGGATTCTTCGGCACCAAGACACCGCGATGGTCCATGGTGCACCGCTGCAAGACCATCCTAGACTTCGACACATGTAGACCGTAGACTAGTTCCCCCAAACTGCCATGTACCTGACCTATCTTGTTATATAAGGGATAAGGTTGGACCTAGTAGGGGCAGGATCCTAGATCGATCACCAAACAATCCATTCCATTTCGTCCGCCTCCGCTCTACACAGGGAGCAAGGCAACCCGGAGAGGGGCACTGAGAGCTCCTCCTCCATGTCCCGTCGTCTTCCTCCTCTTTGATGAGGGGAAGGCTCCACTAGTGGTGAGGTAACCTTAGGATTATCACTGAGCTAACTCCCTACCAAATCTCTCTCTACACTCTGTTGTAACCCCTCGATTTTGGGTGCTCTTGAGTATAAGGATCATCAGCTGCTGGATGTAGGGACCGAATTGGCCCGAACTAGGATAAACCGTTGCATCTTATCTACGTGATTCTTGTGTTCCTATGTCCACCCGAGCCACTACAGACCCGTACTCTGACACCAACTCGAACAACTATGCTTGCCACTGTTTTGACCCCTTGACAATAACCATTTCACAAAGATATGAATTGAAATTCATTTGAATCCATGTTGCTTGCCCAAGCATGTTTACCATGTGTAAAAGGATTTAAACAAGTTTCATGAACCTGAATTGGTAACATTAGCTCCCCCTATATATGTGCTAAGAGTTTGGATAGAAGCTTGCACATATGCATGAATTGGGGGTGTGGGACAGTAATGTCTACCAAATGATGCTAAGGTATAAGAGATGGACCTTTGAAGTGTGATACCCTTCGAAGTGCACCAAATATATCATCCTTAGCACCATGGTTAGTTAGATATCACTTAGAATTACTTGCAAAACACAAACACTAGATACCTCGTGAGATCAACATTATATGCAAGGTTCTAGTAACACTTGTGAAAACAAAGAAAGTAAGCAAGGTATATCTAACTATCACCTATGCATGCTAGTTTTTCATTTCATCAATCAATCCTACAACTAGCATACACCACACAAGCATGGAATTTTTTACTTTAAAACTTGTTCCATGCAAGCAAACATATGAAATGCACATTCAAATGCATCAATCAAGTTTATGAGCTTGCTCCCCCAACTTGTGTGCTCAAAATTTTAATTTGATCCCCTTACATTCATATTTTGCCTCCTATCTTTGTGAATTACTTCACCCCCTTTGTCATCAATGACCACAAAGGTTTAATTTTAGATAGGTTAAGATTATCAATGTCAATCAAGGGGTGAGGATCATTTTCCCAAATTTGGTCTAATCTAGAACACTTGACAAAGATATTTAACTCGGTTTGATCCAAAGGCATGCTTCTTTACACCTCATTTTAAGGGTTATCTTGACCATGTTTAGTTAAACACTTGTAGCTCATTTTCTAGATCAAACACTAGGTTCACAAGCCCACAAAACATGTCATATGCTACCACTAGATCAAGTCAAGCATAGAAGCAATAGTGGTACCATATAAGCATCAAATTCATTTGATTTTCATGAATGAGCCTATAAACACGAGGAATGACTAGATGCACTAAACAAGTCCTTAGCAAAGGATGTATGCATGCCAATCAACTTTTACCTTGGATTGCTCAAAGGAGAGGCATGTCATATAAGTGGAGGTGCATCAACATATATTTGAGAAATCCAATATGTTCAACTCATTCCTTAGCTTGCAAAACCTTTTCTCATCTAGTGTCCTGGTGAATATGGAGGCAAGTTGATCTTTGGTGCCTACACTCTCAATTGAAATGTCCCCTTTTTGTTGATGATCTCTTATGAGATGGTGGCGGACATCAATGTGCTTTGTTCTTGCATGCTAAACCGGATTATTGGTTAGCTTGATTGCACTCTCATTATTACATAGCAATGGCACTTTCTTGAACTTGATTCCAAAGTCATTCAAGGTGGCCTTCATCTAAAGTATTTGTGCACAACAACTACCAGTGGATATGTATTCGGCTTCAGCAGTTGATAATGCAACACTATTTTACTTCTTTGATGACCATGAAATAAGTGATCTTTCCAACAATTGATATGTGCCCGAGGTCCTCTTCCTTTCAACCTTGCATCCTGCATAATCAGAATCCGAATATCCAACTAGCTCAAACTTTGCTCATTTGGGATACCACAAACCAACATTTTCTGTATGCTTCAAGTACCTCAATATTCTCTTTGTTGCCTTCAAATGACTTTCTCTTGGTGAGGCTTGAAATCTTGCACACATGCACACACTAAACATGATATCCAGACTTGATGCGGTCACATAGAGTAGGCTTCCAATCAAAGAGCGATACAACTTTTGATCCACCATGTTACCACTTCATCACTATCCAAATTGCCATTTGTTCCCATTGGTGTACTAATGGCCTTTGCTTCATTCATGCTAAACTTCTTGAGCATGTCTTTGATGTACTTGCCTTGACTCACAAATGTACCATTCTTCAATTGCTTGATTTGAAGACCAAGTAACTCAACTCTCCAATCATGGACATCTCAAACTCATTGGCCATCATCTTTCCAAATTCTTCATAAAAGTCTTGATTGGTTGATCCAAATATAATGTCATCAACATAGATTTGAAACACAAACAAGTCTTTGCCAATCTTTTTAGTGAAAAGAGTGGTGTCAACCTTGCCCATAATGAACCCTTTAGAGAGTAGGAAGTCCCTCAACCTCTCATACCATGCTCTAGGTGCTTGCTTCAAGCCACACAATGCCTTCTTCAACATGTACACATGGTTGGGCTTCTTGTCATCTTCAAAACTGGGAGGTTGCTCAACATATACTTCTTCATTGATATAGCCACTGAGAAATGCACTCTTGACATCTATTTGATAGAGCTTAATGTTGTGGGCGTAAGCATAGGATAGCAAGATTCTAATTGCTTTTACTCTAGCAATCGGGGCATATATTTCTCCAAAGTTAAGACCTTCAACTTGAGTGTAACCTTGTGCTACCAATCTTGCTTTGTTCCTTATTACTATCCCATCTTGATCTTACTTGTTTCTATAGACCCATTTGGTTCCAATCACATTGTGGTTCTTTGGTCTTTCAACTAATTCCCATACTTGATTTCTTGTGAAGTTGTTCAATTCTTCATGCATGGCATTCACCCAATCAACATCCTTCAATGCTTCTTCTATCTTCTTTGGTTCAATGGATGACATAAATAAGAAGTGCTCACAAAACGATGCTAATCTTGATCTTGTTTATACACCTCTTGATATATCACCAATAATAGTGTCCAAAGGATGATCTCTTCCAATATTGGTTGGTTAGAGTATTGAAACTTGATTGCTTGCACTTGTTTGATCATTTGATTGAGATGATGTACTAGCCATTTGATCTTGCATATTGTCATGAGAGCCACTTGTACTTGCCTGATTTATATCATCTTGCACATTTGAGTTAGAGAGCACTTGCACTTGATCATCTTCTTCATCAATCACTTGCCTAGGCCCCAATTCACCAACCTCCATGTTCTTCATGGCATTTGAAAGTTGAATGCCTCTAACATTATCAAGATTCTCATTCTCATCTTGGAAACCATTGGTTTCATCAAATTCAAAATAATGAACTTCTTCAAGAGTACCACTTGCTAAATTCCAAACTCTATATGATTTGGTTGAGTATCCAAGCAAGAATCCTTCATCACACTTCTTGTCAAACTTGCTTAATCTAGTACCTTTCTTCAATATGTAGCATTTGCAACCAAAAACCCAAAAATATGCAATGTTGGGCTTTCTACCATTCAAGAGCTCATAAGATGTCTTCTCTTTCAATGGATGACAATAGAGGTGGTTGCTACAATAGCAAGCCATGTTGATTGCTTCAGCCCAAAAGGATTGACTCACATTGTACTCACTAAGCATAGACCTTGCCATATCAATAAGTGTTCTATTCTTCCTCTCAACAAGGCCATTTGATTGCGGAGTGTACTTGGCTGAGAATTTATGTCTAATTCCAAAATCATCACATAACTCATCAATTTTAGTGTTCTTAAACTCACTACCATTGTCACTTCTGACTCCCTTAATGGTTGCTTCAAACTTATTGTGAATGCCCTTGACAAATGATTTGAATATTGCAAACACATCACTCTTGTCCACTAGAAAGAATGCCTAAGTGTATCTAGTATAGTCATCCACTATCACAAATCCATATTTGTTTTCACCGATGCTAGTGTATTATGTTGTCCCATACAAGTCCATGTGCAATAACTCAAATGCTTTGCTAGTGGTCATTATGCTCTTCTTGGGATGGGTGTTTCCAACTTGTTTGCCAGCTTGACATGAGCTACAAAGTTTGTCCTTCTCAAATACCACATCTTTTAAGCCTCTAACTAGATCATGATTAACCAATCTATTCAATTGTTTCATTCCAACATGCCATAACCAACCCATGCTAGACTTAGTGAGCAAACATGTAGATAATTGAGCTTCACTAGAATTAAAATCAACCAAGTATAGATTCTCATATCTAAATCCCTTGAAGATCAAGTTAGACCCATCTACACTTATGATTTCTACATCATCTACCCCCAAATATGCATTTGAATCCAAGATCACACAATTGAGCCACGGATAGCAAATTAAAGTTCAAGCTCTCTACTAGCAACACATTGGATATGCTCATGTCATTGGATATTGCAATCTTACCAAGCCCTTTGACCTTGCCTTTGCCATTGTCACCAAATGTGATACTATCAATTCTATTTATCTCATTTTCATTAATTGAATTAAACATTCTTGAATCTCCGGTCATGTGTTGTGTGCACCCACTATCAAGAACCTAATGCCTTCCTCCAGCTTTGTAATTGACCTACAAAAGAAGATCAATTCTTTTTAGGTACCCAAACTTGCTTGGGTACTTGAAGGTTAGTGACTAAGCTCTTTGGCACCCAAATGGCTTTCTTCTTTGAGCCCACAATTGGAGTACCAACAAACTTAGCCTTCACTCCATTCACACCCTTGGTAAGAAAATAACAAGAATCAAATTTAATTGAGGATACATTTGGTTGTTTGTTCTTGTTCTTGCAATATTGCTCTACATGCCCAACTTGCTTGCATCTATTGCAAAACCAACCATTGCCTCTCACAAAGCTAGTCTTATGAGTTGCAAAGGCTGCCTTGCCTTTCTTGGTGGTATAGCCCAATCCCTCTTTGTTGAGAGAAAATCTTTGGATACCCAAACACTTTAGCAAGCAGGCCTCACCACCATAGGCATTACCTAAGGCGCAAGTGAGCTCATTGACCTCCTTCTTTAAGGTCTCATTCTCAACCATAAGTGAGGCATCACAAGTGAAACCATCACTCATTGGTGAAGTGGAAGTGGATGATGAGCTACATGAAGGGTTAGTGGGAGCAACAACAATAGGCTTATAGAATGATTCATTAATTATGTCATAAGTTATGCCTATGTCAAATTTCTCAATTACTTTTTATTTTTGCTCAACAAGAATGGGATGAGCCTTTTCAAGCTTAGTGTGAGCCTTGCCAAGCTTCTCATGGGCATCCTCTAGCCTCTCACGAGATGCATTGAGCTCATCAAAGGCTTACTTAAGGGCTTTTAGTTCCTTACGCAAGTCTTTGCATTCCCTTCTCTTAATGTCAAAATGTTCTTTAGCATCTTCCATCATGTCAATTAGTTCATTTTTAGTTGGTTCATCATCATCATCACTTTCACTTTCATTATCATGTTCCTCATCACATCTATCATCACAAGTTTATACCTTAGTGGCCTTAGCCATGAAGCAAGTCGATGGAGTATCGAAGAGAGAAGGCTTCTCATTAATGGCAATGCTTGCAAGAGCCTTCTTCTTGGTGGTCTTGTCATCATCACTATCATCATCACTTGAGGAAGCATCACTATCCCAAGTGACCACATATGAATCACCCTTCTTCTTCTTCTTGAAGGTCATCTTGTCCTTCTTCTCCTTCTTGTCCTTCTTCTTGCTCTTCTTCTCATCATCTTCATTTTCACTATTGTATGGGCATTGAGCAACAAGATGATCCTTGCTACCATACTTGAATCACCTCCTTGCTTCATCCTTGTTCCTTAATGATGACTTCTTTCTTCTTGCACGATAGCCCTTCTTCACCATGAATTTGCCAAATCTCTTCACAAAGAGAGCCATCTTCTCATCATCAAACTCATTAAAGCTTAAATCTTCATCTACACTTGATGGATCTTGCTTTGCCTTGCCCTTAGATGATGTGGCCTTGAATGTCACACTCTTCTTCTTCTCATCCTTCTTCTCATCTTTCTTTTCCTTCTTCTCTTCCTTCTCATCATCATCTCTATATGTATCACCGGTCATCACATCACCCAATACTTGGTTTTGTGTCATGGTGTCCAAACCACTCCTCACTAGAATAGTGACCAATGTGCCAAATCTTGATGATAAGCATCTCAAGAACTTGTGGGAGAAGTCTTTGTCCTTCAATTCTTCTCTAAGTGCTTTGAGATCATTGACAAGCACTTGAAGCCTATGGAACATCTCCGGCACACTCTCATCTTTCTTCATCTTGAAGCTAGCAAACTTCTCCATGAGGATGTATGCCTTGGCACCCTTCATCGCTTGCATGCCCTCAAATGACTCCACCAACTTCTTCCATGCCTCATGAGCCATCTCAGTGTTCTTGATTTGCTCAAATGTCCTCTCATCCAATGCATCATGAATGGCACTAAGAGCAATGTCATTGTTTTGGAGAAGCACTTCTTCGGCCGCAGAGGGATTCTCCGGATTGGCTATCTCAATCTTGGTCTCCAGCACTTTCCACACCTTCCTATTGATTGACTTGATGTAGGTGGTCATCTTTGCCTTCTAATAAGGATAATTGGAGCTATTAAATTGGGGTGGCTTCTTGGTGTTGTTGATTTGAGCCATTTTGATATCGAAGGTTGTTAAGCCTCAAAACACGGTGACCACGGCTCCGATACCACTTCAAAAGTCATAATGGCTAGAGGGTGGGTGAATAGCCTATAAAAATTTCTACAACAACACTTAAGCCAAGTGGTTAGTCAATTAAATGGTGAAGCAAGTGTTGCGCTAGCCTACTAAAAATGCAAGCCTCCTATCCACAATTCTAGTTGCTATGATCTCTATTTCACACACAAGAGACTATGTCACTACCACTAAGTTAGTGAGCTCTCAAAGACTAACTAAAGAGTCTCACTAACCACTAGACAAGACACAAGCTAGCTCTCAAAACTAATTACACTAAAGAGCTTAGCTACACTAAGAATGTAAATACAAAAGTGAGGTAGTGAAGATATACTGCCATGGCAAGTGACAATCAATCAATCATAATAGAAATCCTCAAAGACAATGATGACACAAGATTTTTCACCGAGATTCACTTGCTTGCACTTAGATTCACTCCCAATCTCACAAAGATGATAAATCAATGATGAAGATTAGTGGGAGGGCTTTGGCTTAGCTCACTAGGTTGTTGTGTCAACAAAAATAGACAAAAGAGTGAGCTAGAGCTGGCTAAGGGGCTTAAATAGAGGCCCCCCTTGAAATAGAGTCATTGGGCTCAACAGGTAGCCTGCTACATGGTCAGATCGACCGGACGCACCGGATCTAGCGTCTGGTCCACCAAATGCTGCCACACATCCCCGCCTATGAACTCGAGCCGCTGATCTCCAATGGCTAGATTCTCCCACGCTCACGTGTTAGTGACAATCGGACGCACCACACCAAGACCTGATGTGGCCATCCAGCGTCCGTTCGTGCCTTTGCCCAAGGCTCCAAACCAGGGACCTGATGCACCGACACCCTAACCGGACATGCCACTAACATTGCATCCGATCACTTCTAGAGAGCTCCCTAAGAGGCAAAAATGTGACCTGGCGCATTCGAAGGAGCATGACCAGACTCAGGGCTGAGTCTGGTCCTTATTGCCGCTACGCGCCAACACTTTCTGCACCACATTAGCATATGTCACCCCTGACCGGACACAGGCCCTGCACATCTGGTCACAATTACTATTTAGCATCTGGTCGAGAGCCAGACAGAACCCGAGTGTGCCAACTTCACTATAATTGACCGAACGCACCACCACCAAGTCTGGTCACTTCGGGAGTTAGAGTAAGGTCACTGAAAATAGCATTTCTCATTTGTTCCATCCAAAAAAGCATACACAAAATATTGGTTTGTGGTATCCCAAAGGAGCAAAGTTTGAACTAGTTGGATATTCAAACTCCAATTATGCGGGATGCAAGGTTGAAAAGAAGAGCACCTCGGGCACATGTCAATTGTTGGGAAGATCACTTGTTTCATGATCATCAAAGATGCAAAATAGTGTTGCATTATCAATCGCCGAAGCCAAATACATATTCGCCGATAGTTGTTGTGCACAAATCCTTTGGATGAAGACCACCTTGAATGACTTTGGAATCAAGTTCAAGAAAGTGCCATTGCTATGTGACAATGAGAGTGCAATCAAGCTAACCAACAATCCGGTTCAACATGCAAGAGCAAAGCACATTGATGTCCACCACCATTTCATAAGAGATCATCAACAAAAAGGGGACATTTCAATTGAGAGTGTGGGCACCAAAGATCAACTTGATGACATATTCACCAAGCCATTAGATGAGAAAAGGTTTTGCAAGCTAAGGAATGAGTTGAACATATTGGATTTCTCAAATATGTGTTGATGCACCCCCCCCCCACTAATATGACATGCCTCTGCTTCGAGCAATCCAAGGTAAAAGTTGTTTGGCATGCATACATTCTTTGCTAAGGACATGTTTAGTACATCTAGTCATTCCTCATGTTTTATAGGCTCATTCATGAAAATCAAATGAATTTGCTGCTTGTATCATACCACTATTGCTTCTATGCTTGACTTGATCTAGTGGTAGCATATGACATGTTTGTGGGCTTGCAATCCTAGTGTTTGATCTAGAAAATGAGCTATAAGTGTTTAACTCAACATGGTCAAGATAACCCTTGAAACAAGGTGTGAAGAAGCTTGTCCTTGGATCAAACTAAGTTAAATATCTTTGGTAAGTATTCTAGATTAAACCAAATTTGGGAAAATGATCCTCACCCCATTGATTGACATTGATAATCTTAACCTATCTATAATCTAACTTTTGTGGTCATTGATGACAAAGGGGGAGAAGTAATTCACAAAGACAAAGGGAGAGACACAAAGATAAAGAAAAGATGACAAAGGGGGAGAAATATGAAAGTAAGGGGATCAATTAAAATGTGAGCACATAAGTAGGGGGAGCAGGCTCATAAACTTGATTGATGCATTTGTATGTGCATTATATATGTTTGCTTGCATGGCACAAGTTTTAAATTAAAATCCCATGCTTGTGTTGTGTATGCTAGTTGTTGGTTTGATTGATGAAATGAAAAACTAGCATGCATAGGTGACAGTTAGATATGCCTTGCTTTATTTTTCACAAGTGGTACTAGAGCCTTGCTACTAATGTTAATCTCATGAGGTATCTAGTGTTTGTGTTTTGCAAGTGGTATCTAACTAACCTTGGTGCTAAGGATGGTATTTGGTGCACTCTGATTGGTATCACGCTTTAAAGGTTCATCTCTTATACCTTAGCATCATTTGGTAGACATTACTCTCCCACAACTCTAATCTATGCATATGTGCAAGCTTGTATTCAAACTCTTAGCACATATGTAGGTGGAGCTAATACTACCAATTCGGGTTCATGAAACTTATCCAAATCCTTTTCACATGGTAAAAATGCTTGGGCAAGCAACATGGACTTAAATAAATTTCAATTCATATCTTTGTGAAAGGGTTGTCATCAATTACCAAAAAGGGGGAGATTGAAAGCTCTAGTTTAGTTTTGGTGAATTAATGAAACCCTAGATGCTAACCCATTTGCTCTAAGTGAATATGAGATAGGGTAGCACATTCCAAGTGGTGGAGCAAATGATGATGATCATGAAGGTAGTGACGGCTATGGTGATCAAGTGCTCGAATTTGGAAAAGAAGAAAGAGAAAAACAAAAATCTCAAGGCAAAGGTATATTTGATAGGAGCTTTTGTTTTTTGGTGATCAAGACACTTAGAGAGTGTGATCACATTTGGATAAATAGCCCTACTATTAAGAGGGGTGAAACTCGTATCGAAATGCGGTTATCAAATTGCCACTAGATGTTCTAACTCATTGCATATGAATTTAGATTCTAGTGAGTGCTAACACCCTTGAATTTGTTTGTGAAAATATGCTAACACATGTGCACAAGGTGATACACTTGGTGGTTAGCACATTTGATCAAGGGTGGCAAAGTTGGAGAAGTCGAGGAGGCTTCCCGAGGTGACCGGACCTGCCTAGGCAGTGACTGAACTTGGAGGCCTACGTCCGGTCAGTGGCGCACGGTGTTGGGCGCGCTTAGGCTCGGGATCGAACGCTGGTTCAGTTGCTGGACCGAACACACAGGGGGTACATCTGGTCACCTATGATGTACACTGACGTAATACATGGAGAAGCCTAGAGAGGACCAGACTCAGGACTGCGTCCGATCACTTGTGAACCGACATGTCTGGTCACAAATTTTCCTCTCTAGATGCTTATTGGAGTCGATTGGACTCCGTGGGTGCATGCATCAGGTCTCGCAGAGGCGCATCTAGTCTTGGCACGAATGCAGCACGGGGGTGCATGAGCAGACATGGGGTCGGTGCGTCAAGTCATCGCGGCCATGCGTCCGGTCACCACTTAAGTGAGGCGCGGGCGTAGCTGACTGTTGGAGATCAGCGGTGGAGGTTGAACCGAGTGGATGCATGGCGCACATCCGTTGACCGGATGTTGGCTTAGGTGCGTCCAGTCGCCCTGACCAGTGTGTCTGGTTAGCACGCAATGAGCTGCCTGTTGAGCCCAATGGCTCTATTTCATGGGGCTCCTATTTAAGCCCCATGGCCCACTCTTGCTCACTCTCTTGGCCATTTTTATTGACATAGCAACTTAGTGAGCTAAGTCAAAGTCCTCCCACTCATCTTCATCCTATGAGATTAGGAGTGAATCCAAGTGCATTGCTTGAGTGATTGCATCTAGAGGCACTTGGTGATTGTGTTTCGCTGTGGGATTCTCTTGTTTCTCTTGGTGGTTGCCGACACCTAGATGGCTTGGTGTAGCAATGATCGTCGAGCGGAGGGTGGTGTTTGTCTCCAGCTCTGATCATGGTAATTGTGTGGGGTTCTTGACATTTCTCCGATGGAGAACCAAAAGGTACTCTAGTGGATTGCTCATGGCTTGTAGATCCCCATATTGTGTTGGTTGTGTGGCACCCGATTGCGGGTTAGGCATGTGATGCCTATAAGTGTATCGTCACAACAGGGACTAGCTTGCCAGCAAGCAAGTGAACCTCGGTGAAAAATCATTGTGTCATCTTGTCTTTGAGGATTTCTTTGGTATTCATTGATATATTGTGATTGATCACTTGCCATGGCGATATAACCCTCCTATCTCTCTTGTGCATTTACTTTCTTAGTATAGCTAAGGTTTTTAGTGTCATTAGTTTTGAGAGCTAGCTTGTTTCTTGTCTAGTGCTTAGTGAGGCTCTTTAGTTAATCTTTGAGAGCTCACTAACCTAGTGGTAGTGACTTAGCCTCTTGTGTGATTCAGAGATCATAGATAACTAGAATTGTGTATAGGAGGCTTACATTTTGAGTAGGCTAGCGCAACACTCGCTTCGCTTCATAATTGTCTAACCACTTGGCTTAAGTGTTGTTGTAGAAATTTTTATAGGCTATTCACCCCCCTAGCCATTAGGACCTTTTAGTCGTCCCTGCAATTCTTTTTCTGCAAGCAGAGCAAGCTGAAACAACTGGTTGGTAGTGTTAAAATCTTTATAATTAATAATATCCTGAATTTCACGTCTCAAACCACCATAGAAATGACACACTTTATCCTTTGGATCCTCCTCTATCCCACAATGAATCATGCCCTTTTGAAGCTCTACAAAATATTCTTGAACAGACATATCTCCTTGCTCTAAGCGTTTTAATTTCTTACGCAAATCTCGTTTATACGAAGCAGGAACAAATCTATCACGCATTCTGTGTTTTAGATCTTCCTGTGAATCAAGTTTTTGTTGCAAAGAAGCCCACCAGATTATAGCAAAATCTTTAAATTCACTAGTGGCTTTCTAGGACTCCGTTTTAATGCAGACTGGTCCTGAAGGCCGAGGCAGACTAGAAATCGAGTTGGACTGGGCCTTCCGCTTGTGATGGACGTCCTTGCTAGTCTCCTACGCCCCCACAACTCCCTCCAAGTTCTTCATGACCCCCTCCAATGTTCCTAAGGAAGATAACATTATTAGGTAGTAATCTATTCTCAAAAGTATGAAAATAATCACTTAAGAACGAGCTCACCTCTAAATTTAGTTGGCGCACTCGAGCTCGGGTCATTGAACCTTGCATAATGGTTGGAGGATCAGCGGGTGCATCCGAAGTAGTGATCTCCTCATCAATTACTACTTCGAACGGCTACATCAGCAACCTCCTCTACTGCCTGGAGTTCATTCCCGAGCGCACAAGCGAACATGATCCTAGCCAACCCAATTTGTGGTCGCCTAGTCGCTCGCCTTGAAGCCATTCTACCAGGACAGGCCACCACACGCAACGGCGTCAATGACTGGACTGTAATTCAGCGTGAGGACGTGTTGGTCGTAGATGGGGGAGATGTAACACGTCTGATAAGAGGTCTCCAACCTAGAGTTCATGGGCCTAGTGAGGCCTAAAGGAGGCTCCTGGTCGGCCTCCACCGCTTCCAGCGCGCCACTAGAGAGCCACACGCGCCCAGGGCTAGGGCACCGACCCCCTTGCTGCCACCGCCTCCCGAGGAAAATTAGGATAGAAGGAATATTATTATGTTAAGAGTTTGCTTTCTTTCGAAAGGGAAAATCCAATCTATAAGGATATTCCTCTTAGTTGCTTGGAACACAAGTTCTATATGGACTATAAATATAGGGAGGATGTAATCAATCTAATCAAGCAAGAATAGAGCTATTACTCCTTCCTCTATCTCCCTCTCTTCCTCTTTGTGCCATCGCCCCTTCTCTCCCTCTCCCTGCGCCGCCACCCCCTCTCCCATGCCCTTAACCCTAGCCGCCCACCTCCATAGCCACCTCCCCCCATCACGCCTGTTACAGTGTGTGGGCGGCCTTCGGCCATTCTGAATTGTCAGTGTTGTGTATAGTTTTCCAAATGGCACTAACACTGTGGGCCAGCACGGGCACGGCACTAAAAAGCACGGCCCAGGCCCGGCCCGGCCCGGCCTGCTTCGTGCCCGTGCCTGGCATGGCCCGGCAACAGTGCCGTGTCTAGGCTGCCACCTCGGCCCGCTAGCACGGCCTAGGCACGGCACAGCAAACAGGCCGGCACGGCCTTGGCACGGCTCCAGCAAAGGATATAAGCCAGCGCCCCCCGCCGCCCCGTATCGACGAAACCCTAGCTCATTTGTTTCCAGCTCCCTCTCTCTCATGTCTCTCGCT
Source organism: Miscanthus floridulus (assembly GCF_019320115.1). Lineage (NCBI taxonomy): Eukaryota > Viridiplantae > Streptophyta > Magnoliopsida > Poales > Poaceae > Miscanthus > Miscanthus floridulus. The sequence continues at coordinate 54,593,142 of NC_089582.1, forward strand.
CTAACCTCTGCGAGCGGCTCTCTCCTCTCTTCGTCTCCCTCTCCGGTGGTGTCTCCTCTCTTCTTCTCGCCCTTCAGTGGCATCTAGAGCCACTGCTGGCCGGCACGGGCACATGGCACGACTTCGTCTTGATCTCGCCCAGTTGATGTAACCTTGTCGTCCACCTCGTCGTTTCCCCCACGCCACCCCGTATCGACAAAACCCTAGCTCATTTGTTTCCAGCTCCCTCTCTCTCCTGTCTCTCGCTCTAACCTCTGCGAGCGGCTCTCTCCTCTCTTCGTCTCCCTCTCCGGTGGTGTCTCCTCTCTTCTTCTCGCCCTCCGGTGGCATCCTTGTCGTCCACCTCGTCATTTCATTCGTCACCGTCATCGACCTCACCGGGCCCTCGGCAACTCTGGTGCTCCGGATGTCGGTAAGTTGAGCTTTGCTCCCCTCCAGATCTGGCTCTTCCTCTCTTATCCCCTCCTAGATCTTGATCTGATGTGCTCCCGTCCTATAGGTCCCCTCTTGATTCGCATCCGTCGAGGAACCAGAGGGCCGGATCCCGCGTCGTCGACGTCGCCGGCGTTCCCGGTGCTCCGGCCACCAAGGTACTATAAACCCTAACCCTAACCCTAACCCTAACCCTAACTAGATCTGCTACTGATTCTTTGTTTATGTGTGAAGCCGTTGAGGAACCAGGCGCCGGCGAGTGACGATGGCCTGCTCCTCCGACGAGACCGTTGAGGTCAGCGCCAACGATGAGAGGCGGATGTGTGGGCTAGCCAGAGATGACGACGAGGATGACCTGCGCGAGGACGCTGTGGAGCTGTTCGGCCGTCGTGTTGAGGATCCCATTGTAGCTGATGGCGGCAGCAATGATGCAGCAGGGGGCGAAGAAGAAGAAGGAGAGGATGACAATGACGACAAGCGCTCACATCCTTCTACCTCAGCTGTGTGGCTCGATTTTAAGAAGTTGTTCAAAAAAGGTCCCAAAGGTAAGAAGGTAAGGTATGCCGCTCGCTGCATCCACTGCAATAAGCAGTACTCTGCTCTCTCTAGTGGTGGCACTGGTCACCTCACTTGTCATAGGGACAAATGTGTTAAGAGGCATGAGAAAACTCGTATGACTCAGTCTCAGATATCTTTTAATCCTGATGGTAGTATGCGTTCTTGGGAGTACTGTCCTATTGTTGCTCGCACTGAACTGGTTCGATTGCTTTGTAGACTTGATGTGCCTATCTGTATGGGTGAAACTAATGCTTTTTATGATTACATTAGAAATGCTCATAATCCAAAGTTTGTTCCTGTCTCTAGACAAACCACCACCAGAGACATAGTCAAATACTTCACTGATAAAAAGACTAAGCTTGTTGAGACTCTTAGTTCATCTGCTATAAATTGTGTTTGTCTTACCTCTGACATTTGGTCTGGTAATGCCAAAGAGGACTATCTTAGTGTGGTTGCTCATTACATAAATCCTGATTGGCAACTAGAGAAGAGGGTGCTTGGTCTTGTGCTTATTAATGTGTCCCATAGTGGACAAAACATTGCTGAAAGGGTTATATCTGTGCTTGCTGATTATGGTTTGACTGAAAAGGTCTTTGCTGTTACTTTGGACAATGCCTCATCTAATGTTTCTGCCATGCGTACACTTAGGCATGTACTATCTAAATATCTTGGTATTGAAGTACCCCCTGATAATGATAGAAATGATACAAATGAAACTGATAATGCAGTTAGTACTTTGTTTATGCATCAGCGTTGTGCGTGTCATATCATAAATCTCATTGTTAAGGAGGCCCTTAATGCTCTTCAGCCTTTGATTGAAACATTTAGAACTGCAATATCATTTCTGAACTCATCTAACCAGAGAATTGCTGCATACAAAAGTTACTGTATTGCCACTGGTGTTAGACCTAGGAAATTTCAGCTGGACATGGAGGTAAGGTGGAATTCTACATATCTGATGCTCAAGCATTTGTTTCCTCACCAGACTCCTTTCACTACTTTCATGCATGCTCACTATCCTAGGGGTGAAGGTGGTCAGTTGCTTTTAACTGATGAACATTGGGCTGTTGGACAAAAAGTATTTAAATTTCTTGAACTGTTTTATGATGCTACTGTTGCTTTGTCTGGTGTGTACTATCCTACATCTCCACTTATGATTCATTATCTAGTTAAGATTGCTATACACCTAAAAAACTATGGTAATGACACTCACCTCAGACATGTGATTCAACCAATGATAGACAAATATAATAAATACTGGAGGAATATTCCTTTGCTATATTCTTTTGCATTCATCTTAGATCCTAGAGCTAAAATGAAAGGTTTCAGCAGAGTACTGAGGAGGTTGGGTAGCCTTACCAGTACATCCTATGAAACTTACCAGCTTGCCACTAGAGCTCGACTAACTGATGTTTACAATAAGTATGAGGAGAAATTTGGATCTGTTAGGTTGAGGAGGACTGTCCCTCCTAACCTGTCTGGTAAGAAAAGGTCTGCTTGGGATGAGATTTATGATGATGATGAAGGTGATTGTTCTGCAGGTGGTATCCATCCTCTATCTGGTACTCTTAATCTGTCTAGACATACCTCTGCAACTGCCCTGCTGCATGCTGCAAGTTCTTCTAATAATACTTCTGAACTGGTTTCCTACTTGGATTGTGACACTGTTAGCCAGTTAGATGATGATTTTAACCTGTTGAACTGGTGGCATGAGCACAAACTCACTTATCCAGTTCTGTCAATCATGGCTAAAGATATTTTAACTGTTCCTGTTTCTACCATATCTTCAGAGTCCACTTTTAGTATGACTGGTAGGATAATCGAGGAGCGGCGGAGGAGGCTGAAGGCTGAGATGGTGGAGATGCTCACCTGCATCAAAGACTGGGAGGCAGCTGAGGCAAGGATGCAGCACAATGTGGAAGACCAGGAGCTTGAAGAAGCATTTGAAGAACTTTATCTTGATTAGTTGTCTTAGTTATCATTTATGTGCTGGACTGTAATATGCTGGACTTATGAACTTTGATTTAAGGACAATGAACTTAAAAGGAGCTAGGCTGTACTCTTTTTTCCCTGTCTAGGGTTTCTCACAAGGGTGAGTTTTACCTAGACAGGTTTTTAATGAGGCAGCCATTGCACTAAAGCTCCAATAAAATTTTATTTTGTTCTCTCTGGTCTGTTTCTGTGTTTGTTATCTTCTGAAGTTTCAGTTAAAGTTTGAACTTGTATCTCTGCTGTCAAAGTGTGATCTTCTAAAATTTGATGTATTGTACAAGTTTCTGATAAAATTCTGAAGTTTCTGAGGTGTTTGGCGCTTTTAGTGTCAGTGCCGGCACGAGCACTACGGGCTGCCGTGCCCAGTGGCACGGCACGGCACGCCTAAGCCATGATAGTGCCATGCCTGGGCCGCTGAGTCGGCACGGTGGCACTATCAGGCACAGCACGGCTAACATGCCGTGCCGCGTAGTGCCGTGCCTGGCCGGGCCGTGCCTGTCCGTGCCCGTGCCAGTGCCGTGCCGGGCGGCCCGTTTGGCCATATATAGTGTTGTGACTGCTACAAATAGGGAGGCGTCAACACTATCAATAGGTAGCACTATCCCGGCCTGTGCCCTGTGAGCATTTATTTGTCCATGAGAACCAAAGCCATAGCAGTTGCAGTGCTCTACTAAGGTGGTGTTTGGTTGCTCCTCCTAAATTTTAGTCGTTGTCCCATCGAATATTTGGACACATGCATGGAGTATTAAATATAGACTAATTACGAAACTAATTGCATAGTTTGCGAGACGAATCTTTTAAGCCTAATCAGTCTATGATTTGATAATGTTGTGCTACAGTAACATATGTTAATGATTGATTAATTAGGCTTAAAAAATTCGGCTCGTAGAGTACTGACGGATTATGTAATTTATTTTTTTATTAGCATATAAATACCCCATACAACATCCTCCTAACACACCTTCTAAATTTTAGTCACCAAATCCTAACACCACTGAAACTCTCTAGGTCCAGAACTTCCGGTCCTCCAAATTTAATTGGCTTAGCTACTAGAGGCCAAGCCACTTTGCACTGACCGCCCGATATTTCACTGTCACCAGCCCAAAGGAAGCGACGGCATGCTTTGTCTCTGTCTTCAGTGAGTTGTTTTGGAATCTTGAGAGCGGACAAATTAAAAGATAGATTGGGATGGTGCTAAGAACTGAGCGTCCTAGCTCGCGTCCACTGCATTTAGGAGCCGGCCTTGCCATCCCGCTAGCTTTGCCCTTGTTTTGTCAATAATATTCTGCACGTGCACTAGGTTCAATCGGCCCAATGTGAGGGGCAGCCCCAGGTACTGGACCGGAAAGGAAACCCGTTGACCTGCAAAGGATTCCAGGTATTGATATTTTTCACGTGTCCCATTATATGCATATAATTTGCCGACTACTCTCTCCATTCTAAATTATAAATCACTTTAACTTATTTGATTCATCTATTTTATTATATATCTAGATATATTATTATATATAGATGTATAGCAAAATAGATGTATCAAAAAGTTAAAGCGATTTATAATTTGGAACAGAGGAATTACTTAGTACTCTATATAAAAAAAAATACTCAGTCTCAGTACTCTATATATCACCGATCGAGCTGCTAGTGATCACGACCTTGTACTAAGTATCTAAACAGCCAAACACGCTATACAAGCCGAGGATCGGAGCTCCGTCGTTGCCATGGCTCAGGCTGTCGGCAGCGCCGATGCCACCACTGAGGCGCCACTCCTGCTCTCGTCGACGCTGGGGCCGCCGCCGCTGCTAGCAGGTGCACGTGCACCCCGCCGGAACAGGTTCGCCTTCGTCTGCGCCACGCTCGCCTCCGTCACCACCATGCTACATGGCTACAGTACGTACGTACGTCGTTGCTGCAAGTTACAGCCATCCATGGAGGCATTTTAGTACATCACGAAGATCGAGATGCTAGCTCATGCATGCTTCCGATCCGTACGTGTTCTGCAGACCTGACGCTGATGAGCGGCGCGGAGCTGTTCATGCGGGAGGACGTGGGGCTCACCGACGCCGAGGTCGAGGTGCTGGCGGGGTCCATGAACGTCTTCATGCTCGCGTCCATCCTCGCCGCCGGCTGGGTGGCCGACCACCTGGGCCGCCGCCGCACCCTCGTGCTCGCCAACGCCTTCTTCATGGCCGGCGCGCTCGCCATGTCGCTGGGCACCAGCTTCGCCGCGCTCATGGCGGCGCGCTTCGTCACCAGCGTCGGCTCCGGGTTCGCCCGCGTCGTCGCCCCCGTGTACAACGCCGAGATATCGCCGCCGTCCACGCGTGGCGTCCTCTCATCTATGCTTGACGTACGTATGCGTTTTGGATACATGCATGCTGGTTGATTCGAAGCTCGCTTTGGTCGTCTTTGTATGTATTAATTAAAGATGAAGACGTGCATCGACGTACATGCAGATGTTCATCAACGTCGGCATCCTGCTCAGCTACGTGTCCAACTACGCGTTCTCCGGCCTGCCGGTGCACCTCGGGTGGCGCGTCATGTACTGGATCGGCGTTATCCCGCCCGTGTTCATCGCCTCCGGGGTGCTCTTCATGCCGGAGTCACCGTGGTGGCTCGCGATGCAGGGCCGCCACGGCGACGCGCGCGCGGTGCTCATGCGCACGTCGGATACCCCGGCCGACGCCGACCTCCAGCTCCGGGAGATCAAGCGAGCCGTCGCTGACGCTGAGCCACCACCCGCTGCCGCACGCCACAGCGGCGGTGCTGGTGTCTGGAAGCAGCTCCTCGTCCGGCGGCCATCGACAAGCGTGCGGCGGATCCTCACGTGCGTTCTCGGGCTGCATTTCTTCGTGCAGGCGTCCGGCGTCGACGCCATCCTCCTCTACAGCCCGCTGGTTTTCAAGGCCGTCGGCATGGCGTCCAACTCCGCCATCCTCGGTGCCACCGTGGCCATTGGAGCGGTGAAGACGTGCTTCATCCTCGTGGGCATGCTCTTCACCGACCGCCTCGGCCGGCGCCCGCTCCTCCTCGCCAGCACCGCGGGAGTCGCCACGACGGCCACCGCCCTCGCCGTGACGCTGTACATAGGCACGAGCACGACGTCGTCATCACCGGCGACGGCCGCGGCGTGCCTGGCGTCGGTGCTGGCCGTCGTGGCCACGTACTCGATCGGGTACGGGTCGGTGGTGTCGGCGTACAGCGCGGAGGTCTTGCCGCTGCGGCTCCGCGCACAGGGCTCGAGCCTGGCCATGGCGGTGAACAGGCTCACGTGCGGGGTGGTGAGCATGACGTTCATCTCGCTCGCCGACGGGATCACCATGCCTGGGTGCTTCTTCCTCTACGCTGCGGTGACTGCGGCTGCGTTTGTGTTTGTGTACGTGCGGCTGCCGGAGACCAAGGGCCGGAGCCTAGAGGACATGGAAGTGCTCTTCCACAATTGAGGGCAGCCACATATGGTTTTTGCAATTTCGATCTGTTAATAGTAATGATAGTTTGATCTTGATATCCCATCTGCATTTGATAAATAGTTAAATACTCCCTCTATCTCTAAATATTTGTCGCTATATGGTTTGCGTGCTGATCAAATTTTCTTATGTTTAACTAGATTTATAGTAAATATTATCAATATTTGTATCTCTAAATAAATTTATTATGAAATTAAATTCAATGATCTATCTAATTTTTTTTAAAAAAAATAATCTATCTAATAATACTAATTATGTATCATAAATATTAATATATTTTATATAAATTTAATCAAAGTTGAATACGCTTGACTTTGGCTGAACATGCAACATGAACATGGATACATTATTTTCGTGCATTGCATAAAGTGAGGACTAATATAACTCGTTGCATAAAAGAAAAGGGCATGTAAACTAGTGGTTACAAGAACCTCGGTAGCACCTCAGGTCCTAGGATTCGACTCCCTATGTGAGCGAATATTGTAGAATTTAACGGCATTGCCTGTGGTGTGACCTCATGAATCTCGAGGATTTTTGTTGATCCAGTCTTCAAAAATGCTCATAAAAATAGGGTTTGCGTGCGTGCATTTATATGGGTGAGTGTGCGTACATTATGGGTGTCTCAATGTAAATAAAAAAAGTTATTTTCAAGGTCTCGCAGTTTTATATGAGATCGAAAGGCATATGCCTGTTCGAACAGATACCAGCGAGTCGTGCAATATGAGCTATTAATCAAAACTGCCAAAACACATCACAAAAAATTTGAAGATAAAAACTATAGTTTCTAAACAAAGATTATAAATTAAATTTTGATTTCATTGCTTTGTTCCTTCAAACAGAAGCTCTAAATAAGATCTCACTTAAGTACATTACTAGCAAATTTGCTCGTGCGTTGCTACGGGTCAAAAAAAAATCATGATATATTTTTAACTGGAATAGATTTTCTTTATTTATTATTTCTCTCAATGCTCTTCGTACCTGTCTTATTAGGGTATTTAGTTATTCCTAGGATATTGTTTTTCATAACTGATCTTAGCGTCAGTGTGTGTTATCATAACATAATTGCCATTTAAAGTATTGCAACTATATGTCTATATTAGTCTTATGATCTCTACATAATTGTTAAAAACCATGTTGTATCCTTGTCGGGTTCATAAACCCGGGGTTCCTCGGGGACCGGCTTACACGCCTAGGCTCGGCCCAAGAAGGCAGCACACAACTCGTGGGTCGGCCCGAGAGTCTAAAACAACAGGCCGGAAGGACGGTCTAGTCACCGACCGGAAGGTCTGGCCGAAGAGAAACGGCGTCCGCTTGTCAACAACTTCGGCCCACCTCCCCGACCGGAGCACTAGCTTCGGACTCCAGCCGCTTCCGATCGGAAGACCTAGCCCAAAACGCTACTTCTGACTCCGACCCCGCGTCTCCGACCGGGGTGTGCAGAAACCTTGCTCACCGCTCTTCTCCGACTGGCGCGACCAGAGCCGACTGGGGCCATCCGACCAGGAACGCCCGCTCGGAAGGAGGCAGGGGCGAACGGAGAAAGCAAGCCAGGGACCATACCCTGTACACCTGCAGGAACAGTACTCTACAACCACCCTAACACAAACAATATTGTAGGCGCCGACATTTTCCTCTACAGTATTGTAGGCGCCGTTAAAACTCCCATACGGTAAGGCCCCCCACGTGCCTCTGGCATCAATAGTGTTGTGGGTGCTGGGATTTACCGTATGGGGTGAACATGGTGACACTCCTCACATGTCTCTAGGCATCAAACAATATTTACAGGTACCGACGTCCACCATTCCTAAACAAGGCAGCGCAACCTCCCACATGCATCTAACATTCTACAGTGACATCAACAGTGTTGTGGGCGCCTACCATTATCTTGTACCCGCCGACGTGGGCAACAAAGCTTTGTAGCATACATACCCTCACTTGTAAAGTCATCCCCTTTATCTATAAAAGGGGTGCGCTCCCTCCAAGGAGGAGAGGCTTTTTTCTCTCTAAGGCTTTTTGAAGAACCTTTCTTAGTCCCATTAGTTCAACCAAGTTCACTGGTACACGATCACAGAACCGCCAGGTTCGGACCTCAAGCACGTGCTTGAACACTTAGCTCATAGCGTAGCTCCTGTCGCTCCCAACCCTTTCGACCAGAGCCGACTGGACCTCTTGTACACCCCATCTTTCTCCTTCTCGTTTGTAACCCCACAGCAAACTTCGAGCACCTGGACTCAGGAATAAAGTCGCTGACCGACCCAAACTGGACATAGGACATGTTGCCTGAACTAGTATAAATCCTATGTTATTGAGTGCTAGACCACCTCCGATCACAACATATGGCAAAACTATAAATATTTACTAGTTGGTCACATTCTGCACCAACAGTTGGCACCGTCCGTGGGGAAGACGTTGTACGCTCAACACTTTTTGGTCATCGGATGATCCACTTTTCCTCCACCCTCATCATGGCGGGCTCGGGCAATACGATTCGCTTCAGCTCGCTAGAGTTTCCCGCACTCTCGCCCGTTGGGATGCGGGTTCCGCCCGTCTTTGAGCCATCCCAGGCCTTCCTATTCGAAAGCCTGGACTTCGTCGCCACCCGGCTCGACATACTACACCTCCGCGAGGAGGCTCACGTCCCGGCACTCGTCGGAGGGGCGCCCTCCATCGACTTCGGGACGCCCGACTTCAACAACGCGGCATCTATGCTTCTTTCCGAGCAAACTCTCTGCTCAAATCCCACTATAAGTAATATGCGTACTGTTATTTACTCTTTATTTACTATCCCCCACTGATCACCCAGAGGGACTGTATCGCCCACGCCACAAACACTGTACGATCGGTTCTCCTATGACCTCGCGTCCTCCGTGGATGCGTACACTCGGGGGCTCCGAAGGACGCTAGCGCCATCCCCCTCGCAATTGAAGTCATGGGAACGATAGGCTACGCTCCTGCTGTTTTTCATGAACTCCCGAATGACGAGGGCGAGAGCGACGGTTCCAGCATCGGCGACATGGCACCCCACCACTGCCCGTCCCGAGAGTGCGCTATGGCGGACGCTCTAGGATAGCCACCGGTGGTTGTGGAGTCTGCATAGACTCACACCCCTCTGGACCCACACGTAGGGGCCCTCGCGTCTGCGTGAGCGCACATCGAGGAATTGCGACAACGGCGGCAGAACCAGCCACCGCCTGCGCCGGTATATTCGGTGCAGCATGTTGCGCCGCGTGCGCATCACCGGGCGGGTGGCTCCCAGGGCCGTGCCCACCGGGTCCAACATGACATCGTAAATGAGGGGAACGATCCCCCGCAGTTCGCTCGGGCTAGCCAGAACATTGCCACCATGGCGATGCTTCTGCGCGGCGTTCCCGAGCCTGTCAACCCCTAGGAGCGAGAGGTCTACCGGAACCTCCGGGTTCTGGTAGAAGCCACCGCCGTTCAACAGGTGGAAAGCTCCACATCGCGACTCCGACATGAGCCCTCCATCCCCACCGGGGGAACGAGGACGCGTTAGATGGATCGCTCCATTCGCTCACCGCTACAGCCGCTAGGTGTGGCCCAAGGGGCGGTAGCCGCACCATGGTCTAACCTGGCACCTGCCCTGCACCGACTACCAGTGCGTGAATAGACCGGTTCGCACCAGGATGCCCATAGCATCATCAGCAACCGGCATTAGGTCCGGCAAGATGATGACGTTCGCCAGGCGGTGGTAGGAGCAGGCAGCATAGATCCCGGTCGGACCATCAAGGGGAGCGGTGAAACATGCCCTAGGCATGGTCGTTGACCGGACGACTAGAGTCCCAGCCCTAAGGGCCCAGGACCACGAGCCTTCGGCCGACATATCTGGAGAGCACCATTCCCATGGCGCTTCCGACCGCCCACCAACATCACCAAATACACTGGGGAGACAAACCTAGGTATTTGACTCGAAGACTTCCAGCTCGCCTACCGGGCGGGAGGAGTGGATGATGACTTTTTCATCATTCAGTATATTCCCATTTGCGTGGGGGAGCATGTTCGGGCATGGCTTGAATTCCTCCCACATGACAGCATCCGCGACTAGGCAGACCTCAAGAGGGTCTTCGTCGGAAACTTCTAGGGGATGTATGTCCACCCCAGAAACTCCTAGGACCTCAAGAGCTACCAACAGGAGCCCAGCGAGTCCCTATGGGATTATATCCGTAGGTTCTCCCAACGATGCAACTCCCTCCCTGAGGTTGTTGACGCAGACATCATCAGTGTGTTCCTCTCTAGGACAAACTGCGAGTCCTTGATCCACAAGCTTGGCTGCCTGAAGCCCCATACCACCCACGACCTGCTCGACGTCACCACTAACCATGCCTCTGGCGAGGAGGCGGTCGGAGTGGTCTTCAGTGAAGGTCAGGACAAAGTCAAGGCCAAGCGCGTGGACCAAGATGAGGGCCCCTCCACACAGAGGGGCAAGAAGAACAAAAAGGATCGACACCGATTGGACAACACCACGATGGTCGCCATGGCTGATCGCATGGGCAAGCAGCCCCAACAGGGGCTGCCTAACCACTTCAACAAACTCATGGATAGTCCATGCACCAACCATGCCTACTCCGTCAAACACCTCTTCAAGGACTGTGAGCTCCTCAAACATTTCCTCCGATAGGCCGGTGGGCCAAAGGAGGGAGACGGCAAAGAGGCGGCTGCCAAGAAAGGAGGCATGGCAGGCAAGGACGGAGATGGCTTCCCCAAACCTGAGGAGTGTATCATGATCTTCAGCGGGTCCGACGCCATCTGGATGAAACACCAGCACAAGGTGCGCTACAGGGAGGCATGCGCCGCCGAGACAGCCATCTCCTCCTTCCTCAGCTGGTAAGAATCTCTGATCACCTTCGATCAGAAGGACCATCCCTCCCACATCGCAAGACCAGGACGCTACTTGCTCGTCGTTGACCCCATCATCCGCAAGAAGCGCCTCACCAAGGTGCTGATGGATGGAGGCAGCGGCCTCAACATCCTATACATCGACACCCTCGATGCTATGCGCATCCCCCAATCGGAGCTCCGCATGGCGGGCTCCCCTTCCACGGGGTAATCCCAGGAGCGCAGGCATACCTGCTCGGGCAGATCGATCTGCCCATCATGTTCGACGGCCGGGCCAACTTCCGCTCGGAGGTCCTCACCTTCGAGGTGGTGGATTTTCTAGGGTACTACCATGCCATCTTGGGGCGGCCATGCTATGCAAGGTTCATGGCAATCCCCAACTATACCTATATCAAGCTGAAGATGCTGGGACCAAACAATGTCATCACCGTGAGTAGCGCCTTCTCACATGCCTTCACGTGTGACCACGAGCACTACGAGATCACCGCTGCGATCGTCAACTCATCCGAGCTCCCACGGCTCGGAGAGTCCTAAACCCAGCAGTCCTGGACTACAACGAACCAACCTCCTCAACGGCCTTACGCCCGCTCGAGGAAACCAAGGCGGTGGCTATCGACCCCACCAACCCAACCAAAATAGTGCAGATCAGGACCCAGCTCCCGACCAAATAGGAATGCGAGCTTGTCGACTTCCTACGTGCCAATCTCAATGTCTTCGCATGGCAGCCTTCTGACATGCCAGGCATACCATGGGAGGTCGCCGAGCACATGTTGTGCCTCACCCTGGGCTCAAAGCCCGCCAAGCAGTGCCTGCATCACTTCGACGATGAGAGACGTAGGGCCATGGATGAGGAGATCACCAAACTCCTGGCAGTCGGATTCATCAGAGAGGTATTCCACTCCGACTGACTTACCAATCCCGTTCTTGTTAAGAAAAAGACTGGGAAGTGGAGAGTGTGTGTCGACTATACTGGCCTCAACAAGGCATGTCCAAAGGATCACTTCCCTTTGCCATGCATTGACTAGATAGTTGACTCCACCTCGGGTTATGAGATCCTCTCCTTTCTGGATGCCTACTCAGGCTATCACCAGATCATGATGAAAGAATCCGATCAGCTCGCAACCTCGTTCATCACCCCGTATGGCTCATACTATTACGTGACCATGCCTTTCGGCCTAAAAAACACTAGCGCCACCTACCAAAGGTGCATGCAGCAATGCTTCGCCGACCAAATCGACCTGCTCGATCAGCCTGATCAAGCCGAGCGGCCAAAGCCAACGATCGCCGTCTACGTTGATGACATCGTAGTCAAAACGGCTCAAGCTCGTGACCTGATCACAAACTTGGCCGCAACATTCGCAAACCTCTATTGGTTCAACATCAAGCTGAATCCCAAAAAATATGTTTTTGGGGTTCTGAAGGGGAAGCTGCTTGGATACATCGTGTCCGAACGCGGCATCGAGGCCAACCCCAAAAAAATCATGGCCATTTCCAACATGGGCCCCATACACAACGTCAAGGGCGTACAAAGGCTCACCGGATGTCTGGCTGCCTTGAGCCGCTTCATCTCCTGGCTCGACGAATAGGGGATGCCGCTATACAAGCTCCTCAAAAAGATGAACGCCTTCGTTTAGACTGAGGAAGCCCAGCAGGCTCTAGAAAGTCTCAAGGCGTCTCTAACGTCGGCCCCAATCCTCATCACTCCCAAACGGTGAGAACCCCTCCTCCTGTACGTCGTGGCAAGCAACCATGTTGTGAGTGCCGTCTTGGTCGTCGAAAGGGAGGAACCGGGACACCAGCTCAAGGTCCAGCGACCCGTATACTTTGTCGGGGAGGTACTCACCGACCCCAAGATCCGATACCCCTAGGTGTAGAAACTTCTGTACGCCGTGCTAATGGCAACTCGGAAGCTTATGCACTATTTCACCGACCACGAAGTTGCGGTCGTCACTTCGTACCCACTCAGGGACGTCATCCGCAACCGCGATGCCACGAGACGAATCTCTAACTGGGTACTTGAGCTCATGGGCCACGACATGAGGTACCTCCCATGTACGGCCATTAAATCTCAGGCCCTTGTAGATTTTGTTGCCGAATGGACAGAGGTACAGCTACTGACCCCGAACGTCACCCATGAGTACTGGACGATGTACTTCGATGGGTCTGTAATGGCTCCTAGCTCGGGGGCTGGAGAGGTTCTGATCTCCCCAAACGGAAGTAAGCTCCGCTACGCCATATGCCTCCACTTTTTGGCCTCAAACAACATCATGGAATACGAGGCCATTGAGCTCGATGCTATGCGGCTCTATGTTCATGGCAACTTGAAACTAGTCATTGATTAGGTCATGAAGGAATCCTCCTGCAGAAGTCCCCTCATGACAGCATACTGCCAAGAGGTGCGTAGGCTCGAGGACAAATTCTAGGGGATCGAACTACATCACATCCCTCGAAGGGATAACGATGCCGCTAATTTCTTTGCAAAATTAGCTGCCAGGAGGGATCTATCCCCGAGCAGGGTCTTCATCAATGATGTCCATGAACCGTCCGCCCGCGTCCTAGAAGGTCTGATCTAGACACACTCCAATGCCCAGCCAGCACTCGAGGGCTTTGACCCCGATGCCCAACCAGCACTCAGGGGCTCCAACCCTGGTAGCTCTATGACGGCGTCACCCGCAAACGTCGCCATATTGGCACTCGATCAAACCGACTGGCGAGTGCCACTACTCACCTACCGCCTTGAGGAGGTTCTCCCACCCAAACAGACTAAAGCCCGACGGATCGCTCGATGCGCTAAGACCTTCGTCGTGCTCGGTGACGAGCTCTACAAATGGAGTCCATCAGGGGTACTCATGAAGTGTATCCCCACCAACCAGGGGAGGTAGCTCCTCCTCGAGGTCCATGTCGGGATTTGTGGACATCACGGGCCCTAAGGTCGCTGGTTAGAAAAGCCATTCGCCAAGGCTTTTACTGGCCCACCATGCTACGGGATGCGAAGGAGGTCGTCCGCAGGTGCGAAGGATGCCAGTTCTATGCTCGGCAAACCCATTTGCTGGCATAAGAACTCCAAACCATCCCAATCACCTAGCCATTCACGGTCTGGGGCCTTGACATGGTGGGACCCCTCAAAAAGGGCCCAGGCGGTTTCACTCACCTACTTGTAGTAGTCGACAAGTTCACCAAGTGGATAGAGGCCAAGCCCATCACCAACATCCGCTTGGAGGAGGCAGTTAAGTTCTTCCTCGACATCATCTACCGATTCGGCGTGCCTAACTGTATCATCATTGACCATGGGACTAACTTCACCGGAAAGAAGTTCCTAGACTTCAGCGATGGATACGGCATCAGGATCGACTAGTCTTCGATCGGACATCCATGAACTAACGGTCAGGTCAAGCATGCCAATGGCATGGTCCTCTAGGGACTCAAGTCACGCATCTTCGACTAACTCAACAAGCATGCTGGATGATGGGTTGCAGAGGTCCCAACGATCCTATGGAGCCTAAAATGACCCAAAACCAATCCATAGGGTTCACACCCTTCTTCCTAACCTACGGAGCTAAGGCAGTGCTGCCCTCCGACCTCGACCATGGCGCCCCAAGAGTTAGGGCTTTTGACCACGAACGGGCCAAGGAAGCTCAGCAAGATGCGGTTGACCTACTCGAAGAGGCCTATGAGACAACTGTCATCCGCTCCACCCGCTACCAACAAACCCTCCGCAGGTACCACAAAAGGCAGATCAGAGGAAGGATACTCGAAGTCGGCGATCTCATACTCTAGAGGACCCAATCAACGAAGGAAAACACAAACTCTCTCCACCATGGGAAGGACCCTATACGGTAACCGAATTAATCCGACCAGACACCTACCGACTAGAGGACAACAACGGCAACCTTCTCAACAACACTTGGAACATTGAACAGCTACGTCGTTTTCCTGTAAAATTTGGTCTTACCGATTTCTTAGTCAAACTTGTCCCTGTAAAAGCACCCTAGCCCAAACACTTTCAGCCTGGGTTGCCCGGGGACTCCATAAGGGTATAATACTGAATATTACCTCTCTTTTTTACTATCACACAGTAAACAAACGCCATCCCCGAATAGAAGCACGTTCCATTCCTTTGATTGCCCTACATGACTCTTTTCTCACTCCCAACCGAACGCACCCTGCCTTTTCCCACGGTTACAAGCACATGAGCCACGCGGGCCATGCCCTAGGCTCCCAAAGTTGTAGCCTATGGGACAAATGGGCAGGTATGAAAAAGAAAGGATAAAAACAAAAGTTATGCTAGGATAAAAAACAAGGAACTGATAGTGGCTCTATCACAAGAATAGAACTGATGTAATTCATTGATACAAAACTGTTCACACGGGGGCTCACCCACAAACCATTACATTTTTTCTAACTACTTCCATTCCAAATACTACTACGGCCGCTTGACGACGTCACATGACGCCGAAGAAAAATGGTACTCGCCGCCAAACATAGCCCCCGCTACAGGGGCCCCGCCTGGTTCCGCTCACTCGACTTCAGTGAGCGCAATGGGTACCTCAGGTGACCCACTTGGTTCTGCTCCCTCGACTTCAGTGAGTGCAACGGGTGCCTCAAGGGCTCCGCACCCATAGATGCTCAGCAGAAGAGCATGGGGCTGTGGACATTCTCATGTAGTCGAGGTAGCTCCTGGACAAGGACACCACCACCAAAGTATGGCCACCATGGCTGAAAGAGATCTCATCAAACTTTATGAACTGGCCAACCTGAGCAGCTATAGGTGCGAAACCCTCCACCAGCACAATCTTGAGCAGCTTCCCCTCCGACAAGGCTCGCCTAGCGAAGATCCACCGAAGAAAGTCCGCACACGGCTCTATCCTAAAGAAGGCCTCGTAGATTAATCCAGCACTGCCCTAGGCAGCCTCCAGCTTGACATCACGCTCTGGATCCATGAAAGGATCTGTAAGTCCTCCCCCTCGCTCACCCCCTCTCTCACTTAGGAACCGTTACGGCATACATGCACTCTCGGTGAGAAGGAAGAAGGAGGAGAGACAATAGTTGGCGAACAGGCAAAGGACTACGACGGAGAGCCCTCTCCCTCCCCCTATTTAAGGAAGAAACATGGCAGCCAAAGAGGGGCAAAAGATTAGAGTGAAAAACTCTCTCCCTTCCCCCATTCAATATGGATAGGAAACGATGGGATGTGCACTAACCGATAGAATGACGCCTGGTCAAGCGGAGCGCCGCCTGGTGAGGCAAGACGTGGCCTAGGTATGGCCCACCACTATCGCATGACCTGGCACGAAAACTGAAGCATCACCACCACACGTGGGTAGCTCTCCGCATCCCCAGGTAGGACTTGGAAAATTTTGAAACAAGATCTCCACCGAGAGAGACCATCGGGCTTCCCAAGTTGATCAAACAGCTCAGAAAGACACACCGAGACACAGGTAGGAAGCGAAGGGGCACCCCGTGTAGGCCATGCTGACTCCATCATGAACGACGAGCATGGGTCCTGGTCGGACATTCCTGACTGAAGCTCTCCGAACCTCGTCGCTCAAATCTTCAAGGTGAACACTACCAACCCCCTCTATTTCCTTATAAGCATTTCATACATCCATATGTGCATTCATTCCATATGCCCGCACCTCTCGGACGATTCAGACCCTAAACCACCTGGGGGCTTGGGAACTAAGCATCGCATGTGCAGTGAAATGCATCACAACACTCCGTGTTGTGTCATGAAGCGACGGTTGCCTCATTTGGCATGAGAAACCAACAAGAGCCAGGAGAGAAAATTGTAGATGAGCCTCGTGTGACCCTCGTCCGGTCTGGTAGACTGGGTCATCTCAACCTTCTTGTTTGATCCTGAACCTCTCACCAAGCCCATAGAATCTCCATCTAGGGGAGGCCATTAGGCCACCCAGGTCAGTCTCTAGAACAACCTAGGCATCTGTTGGGTTGCAGGTAAAGGAGTAGTGGAATGTCATGAGAGGGCTATGCTGACCCCGTCATGAACGATGGACCCGGATTCCACTCGATCACACCCGTTAGCGAACTCACCGAGCGCGTCACTCGAGCCTGAGCGATCGGGACAGGCGACAAAACTCAGCCCCTCCGATTGTGAGGAATCGAGGATGGGGTAACGCACATAACTCACACCGACCCCTACTAAGGCCCAATGAGGCTCGGGGGCTCAAGACACAAAATGATCGGGTCTGCGACCCCGATCTCGCCCCATCCGGCTACACTTCCGACTATGCTCCAAACACCTAGGTCTGTGACCCCGATCTCGCCCCATCCAGCTACGCTTCCGACTACGCTCCAAACACCTAGGTCTATGACCCCGATCTTGCCCCATCCGGCTACGCTTCTGACTACGCTCCAAGCACCTAGGTCCATGACCCCGATCTTGCCCCATGACTCTAACTCACCCAATCCCATGGTGCGCACCGACACTAGGATCAGTGAGATCTATCTCATCTAAACTAACTACCTCACCTAATCCCATAGCGCGCACCGACGCCAAGATCCACGAGCTCCCTCTCACCCCATCTCTCGAGCAACCAAAATCACCTGGGCTGCATAACGATGCCTAGGTTGACAAAAACCATCTCAAAACTAAGAACACACACACACCCGCTAAAAGAACATCCCCTAGATAGTTCTTTTTGACCCGACTGGGGGCTCGAGGGCTACACCCACGGGTGTGCTCGCACGCACCTGCTGAAACATAAAACCTCCCCCACTAACAGCATAGGAAAACCCCCCAGATGGTTCTACCCGAATCGCCCGGGGGCTCAGGGGCTACACGCGCGGGAGCGCTCGCACGCACCCGCCGGTAAGGCAAAAATCCTCTAGACGATTCTACCCGAATTGCCCAGGGGCTCAGGGGATCTTGTTGGGTTCATAAACTCGGGGTCCCTCGAGGACCGGCTTCCATGCCTAGGCTCAGCCCAAGAAGGTAGCACACAACTTGTGGGCTTGCCCAAGAGTCTAAAATAATAGGCCGGAAGGACGGTCCAGTCACCGACCGAATGGTCTGGCCTAAGAGGAACGACGCCCACTCATCAACTACTTCGGCCCACCTCTCCGACCGGAGCGCTAGCTTTGGACTCTAGCCGCCTCCGAACGGCCTCTCTGATCGGAAGACCTAGCCCAAAACGCTACTTTTTACTCAGACCCCACGTCTCTGACCGGGGTGCACAGAAACCCTGCTCACTGCTCTTCTTCGACTAGCGCGACCAGAGCCGACTGGGGCCATCCGACCAGGAACGCTCGCTTGGAAGGAGGCAGGGGCGACCAAAGAAAGTAAGCCAGGGCACAGGAGTCAAACCACAATACCAGGGACCATACCCTGTACACCTATAGGAACAGTGCTCTACAACCGCCCTAACACAAACAGTATTGTAGGCGCCGACATTTTTCTCTATAGTATTGTAGGCGCCATTAAAACTCTCATACGGTAAGGCCCCCCACGTGCCTCTGGGCATCAATAGTATTGTGGGCACCGGGATTTACCGTATGGGGTGAACATGGTGACACTCCTCACATGCCTCTAGGCATCAAACAATATTTATAGGTACCGACTTCCACCATTCCTAAACAAGGCAGCGCAACCTCCCACATGCATCTAACATTCTACAGTGACATCAATAGTGTTGTGGGCGCCTATCATTATCTTGTACCCGTCGGTGTGGGCAACAAAGCTCTGTAGCATATGTACCCTCACTTGTAAAGCCATCCCCTTTATCTATAAAAGGGGGTGCGCTCCCTCCATGGAGGAGAGGCTTTTTTCCCTCTAAGACTTTTTGAAGAACCTTTCTTAGTCCCATTAGTTCAACCAAGTTCACTGGTCCACGACCACAGAACCGCCAGGTTCGAACCTCAAGCACGCGCTTGAACACTTAGCTCATAGCATAGCTCCTATCGCTCCCGGCCCTTCCGACCAGAGCCGACCGCACCTCTTGTACACCCCATCTTTCTCCTTCTTGTTTGTAACCCCACTGCAAACTTTGAGCACCTAGGCTTAGGAATAAAGTCGATGACTGACCCAAACTAGACATAGGGCACGTTGCCTGAACCAGTATAAATCCTATATCATTGAGTGCTAGGCCACCTCCGATCACAACGTACGGCAAAACTACAAATATTTACTAGCTGGTCACATTCTGCACCGATAGTTGGTGCCGTCCATGGGGAAGATGCTATATGTTCAACACTTTTTGGTCATCAGATGGTCCACTTTTCTGCCATCCTCGCCGTGGCGGGCTCGGACGATACGATTCGCTTTGGCTCGTTGGAGTTTCCCGCACTCTCACCCACTGGGATGCGGGTACCGCCCGTCTTTGAGCCATCCCAGGCCTTCATATTCAGAAGCCTAGACTTCGTCGCCAATCGGCTCGGCGTACTACACCTCCACGAGGAGGCTCATGTCCTAGCACCCGTCGGAGGGGTGCCCTCCATCGACTCCGGGACGCACGACTTCGACAATGCGGCATCTACACTTCTTTCTGAGCAAACTATCTGCTCAAACCCCACTGTAAGTAATATACGTACTGTTATTTACTCTTTATTTACTATCCCCCCACCAATCACCTAGAGGGACTGTATCACCCATGCCACAAAAAATGTACGATCGGTTCCCCTATGACCTCGTGTCATCCACAGATGTGTACGCTCGGGGGCTCTGAAGGACGCTGGTGCCATCCACCCTCGTAACTGAAGTCATGGGAACGGTAGGCTACGCCCCTGCCATTTTTCACAAACTCCTGGATGACGAGGCCAATAGCGACGGTTCCAGCATTGGCGACGTGGCACCCCGCCACTATCCGTCTCGGGAGTGCGCTATGGCGGATGCTCCAGGACAGCCACCGGTGGTTGTGGAGTCTACGCAGACTCACACCCCTTTAGACCCATGCGCGGGGGCCCTCACGTCTACATTAGCTCACACCAAGGAATTGCGACAACGGCGGTAGAACCAGCTGCCGCCTGCGCTGGCACATTCGGTGCAGCACATTGCGTCATGTGCGCATCACCCGACGGGTGGCGCCCGGGGCCGCGCCCGCCAGGTCCAACATGACATCGTAAATGAGGGGAACGATCCCCCATAGTTCACTCGAGCCAGCCAGAACATTATCACCGTGGCGATGCTTCTACGCGGCATTCCTGACCCTGTCGACCCCCAGGAGCGGGAGGTTTACTGGAACCTTCGGGTTCTGGTAGAAGCCACCGCCGTTCAATAGGTGGAAAGCTCTGCATCACAACTCCGACACGCGCCCTCCCTCCCCACCGGGGGAACAGGGACGCGTCAGACGGATCGCTCCATTCGCTCGCCACTACAGCCGCCAGGTGTGGCCCAAGGGGTAGCAGCTGCACCATGGTCCGACCTGGCACCTGCCCTGCACCGACCACCGATGCATGAATGGACCGGTTCGCACCAGGACGCCCGCAACATCGTCAGCAACTGGCATTAGGTCCGGTAAAATGATGATGTCCGCCGGGTGGCGGTAGGAGCAGGCAACACAGATCCCGGCCAGACCATCGAGGGGAGCGGTGAAACGCGCCCTAGGCGCGGTCGCCGACCGGACGACCGGAGTCCCAGCCCTGAGGGCCCGGGACCACGAGCCTTCGGCCGACATATCTAGAGAGCACCGTTCCCACGGCGCTTCCGACCGCCCACCAACATCACCAATACACCGGGGAGACAAACCCAGGTATTTGGCTTGAAGACTTCCGGCTCGCCTGCTGGGCCGGAGGAGTGGATGATGACTTTTTTGTCATTCAGTATCTTCCCATTTGCGTGGGGGAGCATGTTCGGGCATGGCTTGAATTCCTCCCACACGACAGCATCCGCAACTGGGCAGACCTCAAGAGGGTCTTCGTCGGAAACTTCCAGGGGATGTATGTCCACCCCGGAAACTCCTAGGACCTCAAGAGCTGCCAACAGGAGCCCAACGAGTCCCTGCGGGATTACATCCGCGGGTTCTCCCAACGATGCAACTCCCTCCCTGAGGTCGTCGACGCAGACGTCATCAGCGCGTTCCTCTCCGGGACAAACTACGAGTCCCTGATCCACAAGCTTGGCTGCCTGAAGCCCTGTACCACCCGCGACCTGCTCGACGTCGCCACTAACCACGCCTCTAGCGTGGAGGCGGTCGGAGCGGTCTTCAGCGGAGGCTAGGACAAAGTCAAGGCCAAGCGTGCGGACCAAGACGAGGGCCCCTCCACACAGAGGGCCAAGAAGAACAAAAATGATCGGCGCCGATCGGACAACACCACGATGGTCGCCGTGGCCGATCGCACGGGCAAGCAGCCCCAACAGGGGCTGCCTGACCACTTCAACAAACTCATGGACAGTCCGTGCACCAACCATGCCTACTCCGTCAAACACCTCTTCAAGAATTTAATTGGACATTTATAGGGAGGCTTATAGAAGCGACATAAGAAAAAAAAAACTTCTATTGTGCAGTAATGTAGAGTAGCAAATAGGCCTATACTCCCCCGTCCCAAAATAGATGTTATTGTCACTTTCCGAGAAGTCAAACATTTTTTACTTTGACCAAATATATATAAAAAATATTAATATTTATAGTACATAATTAGTATCATTAGGTAAATCGTTGAATATACTTTCATAATGAACTTACTTGGAGATATAAATTGTGCACGTATTTTTTATAAACCTAGTCAAAGTTAAAAAAGTTTCACCTCTATTTTGGGAGAGAGGGAGTACATTGTAACAGATGTCAAAAATCTATATATTCGTAAACCAATAAGTATGAAGACGACTTAGCTGTTTTTTTCTCATGTAAATAAACCATAGTAATATCTTGGACTTACTTGAAGTGGTAGAAACAATATGACAAACTGTAGCCAATTAAACTTTATTAGGACGAACCAGGCCAACTCATCATGAGAAAAGGAACGTGGCCCTGGGCCTAACTGACCAGTTGGGCTGCACATCTGCAATTAATTAATTGAAGACCAATGGCAAACTCCAGCCCATGACAAATCGAACCACCCTCTCGCGGCCGACATCAGCGTGCGTCCGATTTGATTGGACGGTTCCGATTGTGCCCGCACTGAACAAAACTGGCTATCAGCGCTCCTCCAATGGAACCCTATCTCACTTTCTAGCTTCTTCAGCCTTTTCTCATGGCAGCGGCGGCGCCGTCAAGTACCCCTCGCCGAAGCACACGTGCAACGTTGTCTTGTTCGTGGCTCGGGTGTTTGGCGACGCGGTGCCCAACCACAAGCTCGGTGTCCTGGCTGACGGCTAGACGATCCCTCGGCAGGCTCGCCGGCTGCGAGCGTGCCGGTTGGGGGCGCGAGCTGCGAGCGTGCCGGCCGCGGCGGTGAGCCACGAGCGTGCCAGCGCGGGGGCACCGTGAGCCACAGCGAGTCTGGGACGCCGGCCTCGGGGGCAAGAATGCCGGCCTCCGTGGCGAGCGTGCCAGTCGCAAGGACACCGGCCTCGGTGGCGAGTGCGCCTGCCGCGGGGATGCTGTCTAGGGGCGAGCGCGCCAGCCGCGAGGACGCCGTTCCGTGCTGGAAGTGCCGCCTCTCCCCGCCCGACGCTGCTGCCTTGCCTCAGCGCCTCCCCGCGCGTCCGCCGGGCGCCGGCCTCACTCGAGCTGTCGTCGTCTTCCCGCCCCGCGTCGCCGTGGCGTCGTCTTCCTGCCTCGCCCACGCCGCCCTCTCCCCATCCCGCGCCATGGCCGTCAGTCGCCGTGCACGCTCTCCGTCCAGTGCCCGGCGATTTGGCTCATGGAATCTGTGTTTGATTTTGGTTATATATGAGCTTGTAAGTTGAGGTGATTTCTGTTTGGAAAAAATAGCGAATCTCTTTCTCGATTCGATTTGCAGTTCGTTTTGACTTGATTTGGAGTTCTTACGCCTATTTCTTTTTCCTTCTTTGTTTCTGTTGTATATCTTCCGAACATACTGTACCTGAACTCGAGTTTCTTTTCTTCCCTGTCTCTGTTGCGTCCGATTTTTGTTCGATTCAGATTCAGAAGCAGTTTCTTACCCGATCTCCACCGTCATGTAAGGCCTTCCACAGCGTGAAGCTTCACTAGTGCTGCTTGGAACGTCATGTCATAAGGAATCCCAGCTTTGCTGGTAAAACCGCAGCGTGAGGCATCACTTCCTCCTGTAGCTGGACCCACAATATAGGAATAAAAAAATTAACTTGCTTAGGCCTCGTTTAGATCGTGAAAAAAAGTGAACCCGATGAATAGTACCACTTTCGTCTTATTTGGTAAATACTGTCCAATCGTGGACCAACTAGGCTCAAAAGATTCATCTTGTGATTTCCAACTAAACTGTGTAATTAGTTATTTTTTTTACCTACATTTAATACTCCATGCAAGTGGCTAAAAATTGATGTGATGGAGAGAGAGTGAAAAAATTTGAAATTTGGAATGCATCTAAACGAGGCCTTACTCTTTTCTTCTCTTCCCAGAGGCAGCAACAACTTTTCAGGAGCAAGCAGCGGTGCATGTCAGTACTTTTACCAGCTTTTCAGGAGCCGGCATCTACTTGCGCCGCTCCAAGTTTTTTAGGAGCTGGCACCGCATGCTGCAGCGTGGAGAGGAGTGCTTATATCCTCTCTCTCCTATTTAGGCAGCACTAAAGCCATACATTGTGGAGGGCCTAAGAAGCTAGGGAGGCCAGACAAAAAAAAAAATCCAGACTAAAAAATTAGGCGAGAGATGTTTTCTCGGTCTGTCACACTCTCTCGTACGAGTCGTAGTACCACTAGTGTCTAGTGTATCTATATATATATATATATTATACACATGTTGATGTTTTCAAAGATTTTATACATATTTATATTACACATGGTACTGGTACTACCTGTTTTACTTGTAGCTAAAGTAATACAGATTAGAATACATGGCCTATATAATATACAAATAAGAGGCCTAAGAGGAGGTTCATTGCTACATGGTACAACAGAATTGTTGATCAGGATCGCGCTTGGCTTTGTACAGGCTAACAGAGTCCACATGGTCTGGGATAACTATTCATGCTAAATCTATGGAGCATAGTGTTGTGTACGTCACAAAATGATGCAGCAGACACTTTGTTCAGCGGGAGTACCTGCTTGGAGAGGCAAAAGTTGGGTTTATTTTGGAAATAGATTTATAACGTGAATGGGAGGCTAAATTCTGACATAAGTCTATGTCTGTAGTATATAAACTACAATGTTTTTTTTGAGGGTGTGTGCGGGATAATATGAGATAAGAACAATAACTATTGGAAATAGGAATTTGAGGGGACATGAGAAAATATTTATGTGATAACAGGTATAGTTAGAGTGTATTTATAACGGTATATGTATGTGCTGACGTGTTGTAAAAGTAGATATGTAGTTACTGAGCTTTGCAATTGGCGATCTTTGTTTCAGGTTTGGAACTCCCAAGCCTTGGCCTACATTGTTTAGGACATATATCAGGATCAGGACATAGACAGCCTTGAAATCTATGTATATATGTAAGCACAATGTCTGTGTGCTTACTTTTTCGCTTGGTTCTATAATGGTGGGTCTGCATTCTCACTTGGACCATCACTGTGAATCAGGTTTGTGTTAGATGCTTCAGCTGGTGCTTTGGTCTGCACCTGACATAGTAGATTTGAACATGTACATTAGTTCAGGACTTGAACTGCATATATGGAAATAACACAGAATTATCTGATCTATCGTGGGAGCACCAAATTTGCAGATACTATGAGAACGAAAATTAAAAAAAGGAAAATTTACGCCGCAGCGGCTACTAACCTCTTCATCTGTTGCTGCACTGTGGAAGAGGGACCTTTGGACAGATTGCTCATCTGGGAAGAAGCTATAAATTCAAAAGTGTATAAATATGTTATGAAGACCTACATAAAAGCATGGAGGACATTTAGATTTGATCAGAGGTTGACTTACTCAGCAACAGTGTCCTTTTGGGGTGTTTGTTCGAGAGTAATACTCGGAGGTGGTGTGTACGATAGCAGGATGAAGATGTATGTTAGTATAGTGAAACGCAAATAAATATAAATGATACAAATAAGGTGGGCGCACCGAAATGTTAAGAGCACATGTGCTGACAACGGTTAATACTTCCTGGGTATCTACAACGGGGTGTTGCACAGGGACACCACCATGTTCATAATGCTGATGTTTTTTTTGGGTAAAATACAGGAGCACACCGATGTCACGTTTGTTAGATGTGGAAGGATAACTACATTTAGTCACGAACATAAGAACATTAGCTAACTGGCATGGTTACTTACCTGGTAGGTGCCTCTTATAATGTTGTGTCAGCAGGTTGTAAATATGGTGCAGATGGCTGTCAACAAATGGGGAAGTGTGTGAATCAAAGGGCAAATAAAGAGTAGGTATTAAATGAGCATATTTTTCATGCATCCATATTAGAATCACAACTAATGAATCATAAGAATAAGATGGCATAAGTGAAGCATAGTGAAATCCCCAAATTGGTCACATGCTCTACTAAAAATATTTTTTCCCTTAATATTCATACACTGAGCATGTATAAGTATCCATGAATCAGAGGTTCTCATATATGCAGTAAATACAAGGTATTCCTATTTTACAAAGTTAGATAGCACAGCTATTGGAGCCTAGTTTTTGCTATGCAAATTGTAAAATAGTCTCCACAACCAGAATAGCAAACCTGTTGGAGTTGTTGTAAGTGAGGTAAGGGCTATTTGCTTCATGAGTGTTTCGTGCACTTCTGTCCCCAACTGGGACTACAGTGGAGTTCACCGGAGGTAACATAAGGAATATAGGAATGATTACTTCTATTGTTTATTTTTTTTGTCTAAATTACTTGTAGAAGGCAGTGCTATGATTGGCCACTTTGGTGCAGGTTTTAAAAGTAGTTACAGGTCATTACTTCATCATGCATTTTAAAGGGAATATTTAAATAAGTTTGAACCATTTTAATAAGCTTAAACCAAGTTAAATCAATAACTCAATGATACTTCATCATAAAAGATTATGCAGGCAAGTTCATACATGTAGTGAATAAAACGTAGGAGGAATAAGATTTAGATGAAACTGAACAAACGAAAGACGGAGTAAACACACGTGTGAACTACGATGCTGTAAAGCGGCAGCATCCATTCGCTCTATCTCATGTGGAGGTGCACTATGTGAAGGTCCTGCTATATGACATATGGATGGTGTGATCAGTGGAGGTTGGTTGTGTGACTGAATAAGGCTAGGCTGTCATGGAGGCCGATGTAGATCTGGGTGGTATAGGATGGATTTAACAAAGTATGTTGGGGATGCCATGGAACGGTATGACTCACTGGTTAGTCCAATACAGCAACAGCAACAGCAACAGCACCAGAGCAATTCAGAAATCAGGCACCAGTAGCAGGACGCTCGGCTGTAGATGTGTAGGAACACAGAGTAAAAATCTGAACAATGGAGTTGTGCGCACTACAACAGAGATACCGAAACAACAAACAAAGCACAGTATGGTTGATAACGGACGACCTAAAACCGGCGCATCCATAGGACAAGCGCAAGCTTAAACCATAAACCCCGAAACACTTCAAAAAATACATGGACCCAAATCAACAGCATACACACGGTGGGTTTGAGCATATGAGACGGTGCAAGCTACTGGACCAATGGTTCAAGCAAAACAATAGGAAGACATGTGACAAAGACAACGTAGCTATTTCCAACGAACATATAGCATGTGGTAAGAACATATAGCGTCAATATATAGCTGAGGTGTTGTTGTACGACTCAGCGCCAGATCTATTAACAGAATGGGTGGCACCAGATCAGTAAACCTTATGAGTCCTTACGGGGCAACACAGGGACGTTTGGAGGAAACTGACCAGGAAATAGAAGAATGGAAATTGTGGAGCGAGCGTAGCAGGTCGTACGGCACAAGGAACACCGGCGGGATTTGAGGCGGACCGTCAAGGATGGTGAAGCAAGTGTAGAAAGGCCACTGAAGCATCTCATTGTTGTACGTACAATAAGTTACGAAAAAGGCAAGAACTGCAAAAATGGTACTATATACCCAATTCACCATTCATGAACCGGCACAGTTGCATCATCTTCAGTACCCTCTGTTTAATATTTAATAATTAGTTTAAAACTTGCCAAAATTATCAACAGAAGTGAGTTTCAGATGGTCAACAGTATCAGCTTAGGCGGTCAGGCAGATATCATCCAAAGAAAAAGAACTGCCCTTGTTAAGTTAGACACCGACAAATTTTTTGTTTTGAGATATATATAGTCCTGCAGGGTTCAAAGCAGGGAAAAAAGGCAACATGAACTTCCAAAGACTGCATACATAAATAGGCAGGTATGGACTGAATGCGCAAGTAGAGAGCAGAGACATGATTCTAAGGTAAATAGCAACTACAAGGGGACTGAATGCGCAAGTAGAGAGCAGAGACATGATTCTAAGGTAAAATAGCAACTACAAGGCAACCTGAACATTGGGTCATACGAAAGAAATGTCAAAATATCTGAATAGAAGCACCAACGCGATGGAGCATCGAACTGTGAATTAGAAGGTGAAAAATGGAAGGCAAGAACTGTCAGCTACATTTTCCATTGCCCTCGGTTCACTAAGAACACCAAAAAATACCATATATATGTAAGGGTACATTTCACTCAGTACGCCAAATAGTTTAATAAAAGCAGAATCGAAGTATCATAAAAGACAGAGCAGTCATCATAATATATGCACATGGCTCATCCCAAATGAAAATAAAAAGATCATGAAAGAGTGATAATCATGACCGCGCACTGTCAGTGACGGAGTGACCTAAATAAGCCTCTAACAAAAGCACATAAGCTCGCTGTACAACCATTATATATCCAGAATCTGGACATTGCCATGTTTCATATCGGTAACATGATGCCGAAATCTTGGAACAAGCATGCGCTGTACAGTGACCTTGACAGATAATTTTCGAATCAATCACATAAAGGCAGACTATAGAGACACAATGCCCTTGACAGATACCTGCACCTTGTTAGAAAGGAGTACAAAATCTGACAAATGGGCCTTGCATAGAGAACTCAATTGTTGAGAGTGAAATAATCAAATAACTCAGCGGTAAAGCATAACAGCTGCCTAACAGTGGTATCTATGTTAGGAAATGCTAAATGATTGGTGCATGAGCTGTGCTAGTAGGTACACTGCAACAGGAAAATGTATTACTCAATCTGTTAGTATCTAATGTTGGTAAAAGAACCAAGTATTGTTAAGAAGAAGCCATGCATCTTTTTGTTGTCTAGAGAGTTTTGGGAACAAGATAGGGAAAACTGGTATATGGTTTGAGTGGTTGAATAAATAAAGAAAGGTGCGGTTGACTCCCAAAAACAATTGCTTGGCGCCTGAAGCGGAAAATATAACTGAAGGAGCAGGGTGGACAGAAGGTTTGAACACAACACCTCTAAAAGAAAAGGAGAAATACATAGATGGTATGCTGCAATTTCATTCCGTAAAAGAAAGGGTTAATATATGGTGCATCCATGTGTAGAATTTTAAAAATATCCCTAACTATAATCATCAGTACTAACAATACATCAAGCGCATTTATATTATGTAAATATGACATGTCAATAGGCAACAACAAATCAACAAATACTTCATCAACTGAACATGTGGAGGTGGGAAGGTAGTCAGTCACATAGCTTGGAAGGCTACAGGTTCGTTTCCTGGTAACACATAGCAACCCAATAATTCACATGATTTGGCTGCAGTAATATAAAAAGTCAAATGTCCCTGCGAAATATTATGAACGAATCTAAGGCTGCATAGGCTAGCAATACATGGTCACATGTCTGGGCAGACAAAGAAGCACAAAAAAAGGAAACTGGGTAGGCAGGAGACTAATCGATACCGAGTAAAACTTGTAAAGGGATGACATTGAAAACTAAGAAGGTTGAGAGGGCACACGCTACGAAAACCAATGTTAAGAAATGAAATCATCACAATCCAGCTAAATAAGAGTGCAAACCCAATAGGATACGAAATGAATGAATACACAAGATGCTTCGTTAATGCGACAAAAGCATGGATTCAATGATACAATGTCTGTAGAAGCTACATAAACCGGAACAGCATACCAGTAGATGTACACAGGAGCAGCTGAGAATAAATTTACCAGCACTAAAGAAAAATAGATGTATCAAAACTCCACCAATATGAATTTGTTGCAAGGAAAACACGAATTCGAACCATTGCAAAACTTAATGTGCAAGAAGGAAAAAAGGCAATGTGGAAGACCAACATTACTGAGGAGCTCATATCTGAAAAAATGATGGAACCATGAAATCATCATGAGCAATAGGAAAGCAATGGAAAATAAACAAATATAAGCATGAAAGCTAATTGTAGTCTGACGTATTGACGGTAAAATTGAGTGGCCTAAATGTGCACAGATGGAAATACGCCTGTGATAAGATGGAAAGGCAGCAGCGGGAAAACCACCATGGCTGTGATAAGCTAGAAAGGCTTCACCCTTTTTTGTATGCTCGGTAACATGCATTACAGGAAATAAGTAACAGTAAACGTGGTTCAAATCAAAGAAACCACAAAGAAGGGCTGACGGAGCAAACCATAGTACAACATAATTGCACAAGAGCACAAAGCTTCGACAACATTTTTTTTGCAGATAGCAGTGAAGCGCTCGAAACAAGATTGGATTGTTGGCCGGGAAAAATAGCTCATCATTGCATATGCCAAATTGCCTCAGTTCACTAAGACAACCAAAAAGGACCATATACATATGTAATGGTCAGCATCACCCCATACGCCAAATGGCTCAGCTGAATAAAGGTGGAATACAAATATCATAAAAGACCAAGTCTTCATCACAACATATGGCTATGGCTGACTTGAAATGAGAATTAGAAGAACATAAAAAAGTGATAACTATAACTGTCTATTCTCACATGCCATCATTGAGATGGGGAATTTTTTTTCAGCATCATCGGCACTGAAATATGGTCAACATAATAGGGAAAACAACAATGGCATACAAATATGGTCGGATTTACCGGATGCACCTAACCACATCATCAGAAAAATATATGCTCAGGCTATATATACATAACACAGGTAGACAT
The DNA here is from genome assembly GCF_019320115.1 of Miscanthus floridulus. Taxonomy (NCBI): domain Eukaryota; kingdom Viridiplantae; phylum Streptophyta; class Magnoliopsida; order Poales; family Poaceae; genus Miscanthus; species Miscanthus floridulus. Next base: position 54,623,556 of record NC_089582.1, read on the forward strand.
TGTTTCTCTTGGAAGAAAACGAATGGATGTATTGATCTGTTCATCTTGCGTAATAATAAATAGACAGACGGGGATGGAGAGCAGGGGCAACGACGTGCCCTTTCTTGTACGAATGGAATCAGTCTGTCAAACTCTAGTGCAGATCAGACGAGGGACAGAGAGAGGAGACTGCAACAGGACCACTAGAGATGAGACGGATTGGGAGGGGGCGTAGGGGCGTAGGGGCTGGCAGCCCCGTGCTAGGGCTGCTCTGAGAGAGATAGAGATAGAGAGCATACCGGGACGGCCGGTGACAGAGAGGCAAAACCCTAGGTGGGCGCCGCCGCCGCCACGCTGGGGGCCCACCGTCGCCGTGCGGCGCGAGGGGGGCGTGGACGAGGCGAAGGGAGGAGGGCGGTCGCAGCTGCGCCGCCCGGGCCGTGCGCTCCATGTACCGTCGCCATGGTCGCATGGATGGAGAGAGGGACGTGTGCCACCATGCCGCCTGCGCACTGGCCATCGGTGGAGGCCATGTAGCAGATCTAGTGGAGACGGGGAGGGCTGGCGCTGGATCTGGCTGCTCGCCGCAGATCCACCGCCTCCATTGGCTGCGGGAGGTGGACGCCGTGCTCCAGCCTCAGATTGGCCGGTGGGAGGTGCTCTGTGAGCGACCGGTCCAGATCCACCGCCGAGGTTGCTGACGTGACCTCCCCATCTTCATGCACGGCGACCACAGAGGTTCCTCTACCGCCAGAGGCCTCCGGCGCGTCAGGGCATCCGCCGGCTGGCTACGCGGCCGTGGGAACGACCGGCGACGGAGGGGCGAAACTCTAGGCCGCGCGACCCGCGGCGCTACATCATGAGGAGGAAGTGGCGTGGTGGTGGTGGTGGTGGTGGTGGAGGAGGAGGAGGAGGAGAAGAAGGAGGGACGCCGCTACTGCACGAAGGGCGAGCCACCGCCGAGGCTGTCCCGCGCCATCGCCTGAGCCGCGCCGCGAGCCGGTAGCGAGGGAGGGAGAGAGAGCGAGAGAGAGAGAGAGCGGAGAGGAGGAGGTCGTCGGGGCCGGAGAGAGCCACCGAGGGCTTCGTAGCGGTGGGGCGCGGGCTGTAGCGAGCGACGGAGCCAACACGGGCCGTTGATCGGAGAATCGGACGGACAGGGGAGTTTGGGGCGACGTGGCCACCCTGGCTAGCGGCCAAAGCTTGCCGGCTTAATGATAGTAAATGCTAATAGGCATGGTATGGAGTCCTACTCCAAGATGAATTAGCACGCATAAACGATCTGCAAATCAGAGTACGATTACAAGAGGAATCAGATGAGAATGCAAGACACAATCACTACATAAATCCTCAATCCTCCTATACCCACACGAGTTAGAGTATGTGCATTCAACCATGGTATGTAGTTTATAATTCCAAAATGAATGAGAACACCACATCATGGTCGTCGATCACTTTAGGCACTTGCTACCGAACTGTATCTCACGCTCGTCGCCGCCAGCCATGCTCTAGCTAGCCCAAGCACCACTATAAGCGCTTGTGCCCGAGCCACTAGATTGATCCATTGGTGTTTCCACCTACCCACTGACGGCCACCGTAGGGGTTCATTGGAAACCTAGCCGCATCACCAGCCATAAGAGATTGAGAGAGCTTGTGCAAACAGTGGGGAGATGGAGACAATGCGTCATATCTCTCAAATGTGTCTGGGCAAAAGAGTGGCGGTGGCATCTATGCTTTGTTTCATGAACCTAAGGGGCACGGGAGCCACTTAAAGCTGGCTCAAGCTCCGTGCGACTTTTGGCCTGAAGCCGTTTCTCCTTGCAACGGTTGGTAGGGCTTCTTTTGATGCCGGAGCATAAGTCTAAGGTTGTTTGTTGTTTCTCCTTTAACTATTCGGTGTGACTTCTTTTGAAGAGAAGCCCATTTTAAAGCCTTACCAAACGAGATCTTACATTTCCTTGATGCTCAAGTATATACATGCATAAGATGGAAAAACTAGGGTTTTGCACCAAAATTGCTTATCGGTCATTAATCCTGTGCACCCCTCACGGTCCCACATTAAAAGTCTCATGATTTTTGCGTGCGTGTAGCCGGCTACATTCGAACCTGCAACCTATGGCCTCACATAGCTCTAACTACTGCACACCAAAGTCATTTGTCACTAAGTAGACGATATCTTTCTTTTGTATTAACTTTTATAGATATTGTAATGAATGTTTTAGGCCCTAAATGAATTCAAATGAAAAAGTTGTTAACTACAAAATTATAGATCTCATCAAGATCTATAATTTTTGTTTTTGTCGTTTTTTCCATCTGAGTTCATTTGAATAATTCAAAAATTTTGAATTTCAAAATATTAGAACTTTAAATAGAATTTTAGGACCAATTTCAAATAAAATGATAGTCAACTACAAAGTTATAGATCTCATGAAGAACGACGAACTTTGATCTACAACTTTAACCCAAACAAATATAAAAACATTTTTTTATTAAAAATCATGCTCTCTATTTTCTAGAATCATGCTCTATATTATGTTGCCTAGCCTAGAAGAAACATAGAAAAATATGGAACCAAATATTTTCTAAGTGAAAACAAATTTTCTAAGGTTAAATTAGATTTTAGTATTTTTAAATGTATTTTTTCTTAGAAAAATAATTGGATAATTTTCTAAAAAATTATTTGTATAATGTTTTAATAAAGTTTAATTTACTTTTCTAAACTACTGTGAAAGTCCGATTTATCTCCTTCGTGGATGACATAACGCCATTATCAACTAAAACCCTTTTCGAAACCACTCAGTATGGTAAATCGAATGGTTTCAAAAATTGAGGGAGTCCAAGGGGATGTTTGGGACTGCTCCATAAACTTTGCTTCACAAACTCTACTGTGGAGCAGCTCCACAAAAAAACCTAAAGTTTATGAAGCACCCTTTAGGTGCTCTCACAATTCCGCCTTTTTTCCTAAGCAGATTTGCTTGAAAGATGAACCTATTTAGCAAAAAAATGGAGCAAAGCTGAAAACACATACCCCTAAAAAATTGGTTTGTAGTTGAAGGTGGCCAGGTGGGCAAATCGGACTTACATACACAATAGTTGAGGAAAGAGGTGAGTTGCATCCTTGTTCTTCACAAGACCTGTAGCGCAAGGTACTTGGGCCTGTTTAGAATGAAGGAATAGAAAATGTAGGAATGGAAAAAAACAAAGGAATATGATGGATGTGTAGTGATAAAACAGAGAAAAGGAAAAATATAGGAAATGAGTAGACAATGGTGTTTGGAACATAGGAATTCATAACACTAGAATTATAGGACATCAACATATGAATGATAAATGACCGGTATTAGTGTTTAATGAAATGATAATATGTTAATTGCACATTTTTTTATTGAAAGCTCTAGTTTGGTTTTGGTGAATTGATGAAACCCTAAGTGCTAACCTAGTTTATCAAGTGATCATGAGATAGGTAGCACACTCCAAGTTGCGAAGAAAACAAATATCATAGCATCATGAAGATGATGCCATGGTAATGATCAAGTGCTTGGACTTGGAAAGAAGAAAGAGAAAAACAAAAAGCTCAAGGCAAAGGTATAAACCATAGGAGCTATTTTGTTTTAGTGATCAAGACACTTAGAGAGTGTGATCACATTTAGGTTTGATAGCCGTACTATTAAGAGGGGTGAATCTCATATCGGAATGCAGTTATTAAAGTGCCACTAGATGCTCTAACTCATTGCATATGCATTTAGGATCTAGTGTAGAACTAACACCCTTGAAAATGTTTGTAAAAATATGCTAACACATGTGCACAAGGTGATACACTTGGTGGTTGGCATATTTGAGCAAGGGTGAAGAAGTTAGAGGTGAAATGGAGTTGGTCGCAAAGATGCTGGCGTCGGTCAACTGACCTGACGCTGAAGGGCTTCGTCCAGTCATGTTGTCGGTCAGCACAGTAAGAAGTCACAGTGTGACTGGACGCTTGCTGGGTCTAGTCGAGCATGACCGGACGTGTCCGATCGACAAAAATCGGTTTTGGAACCTTACTGTAAATGATCGGACGCTGGGTGTTCAGCGTCCGATCAACTCAGGCGCAGTGTCCGGTCAAGACTGATGACCATTGAAGTCGGGACACGTGGCTGACTACGAGCAACTGGACGTTGGGGGCTCAGCATCCGGTCAACTGACTAGAGCGTCCGGTCAGCCCACGTTATGCCTAGTGAAGGGGTATAACGACTCTATTTTATGGGGGCTTCTATTTAAGCCCCATGGCCGGCTGTAGCTCACAACCTTTGGCCATTTTCATTGACATAGCAACCTTGTGAGCTTAGCCAAAGCCCTCCCACTCATCTTTATCATTGATTCATCATCTTTGTGAGATTGGAAAAAAAATCCAAGTGCATTGCTTGAGTGTTTGCATCTAGAGGCACTTGTTGTTCGTGTTTCGCTATGGGTTTCGCTTGTTACTCTTGATGGTTGCCGCCACCTAGACAGCTTGGAGCAGCGAGGATCATGGAGCAGAGGGTGGTGATTATCTCCGGCTCCGATCGTGGTGATTGTGAGGGGTTCTTGACCTTTCCCCGGTGGAGCGCCAAAAGGTACTCTAGTGGATTGCTCATGACTTGTGTGATCCTCATCTTGTGTTGGTTGTGCGGCACCCTATTGAGGGTTTGGCATATGAAGTCAATTAGCACGTGAACCTCCAAGTGAGTGAATCGCCACAACGAGGACTAGCTTGTCGGCAAGCAAGTGAACCTTGGTAAAAATCATTGTGTTCATCATTGATTCCGAGGTGATTGGTCTTCATTGTTATTCATCCTTGTGATTGATTGGTTTCTTCGTCTACACGGTGGTATAACCTTCTTGATCACTCTCTTTACTTTACCGCAAAATAGTTGATAAGCTCTTTAGTGTAGCTAGTTGTGAGAGCTTGGTTGGTTGGTTGGTGTGGCTCTTTAGTTAGCCTTTGAGAGCACACTAACATAGTATAGTGTCATAGATATTGTGTAAATAGACACTATCTAAACTAGAATTGTGGTAGGTGGCTTGTATTTTGAGTAGGCTAGCGCAACACTTGCTTCGCCTTATAATTGTCTAACCATTTTGTTAAGTGTTGTTGTAGAAATTTTTATTAGGCTATTCACCCCCCTCTAGCCATTAGGACCTTTCAAGTAGTATCAGAGCAGAGGTCACCGTGATTTGAGGCTTAACAACCTTTGGTGTAAAAATGGCTCAAATCAACAACACCAAGAAGCCACCCCAATTTGATGGCACTAATTATCCTTATTGGAAGTCAAAGATGACCACACAGATCAAGTTAATCAATAGAAAGGTGTGGAAGATGGTAGAAACCAAAATTGAGATTGGTGATCCGGAGAATCCCACCACGGCCAAAGAAGTGCTTCTCCAAAATAATAACATTGCTCTAAGTGCTATTCATGATGCAATTGATGAGAGAACATTTGAGCAAATCAAGAATATTGAGATAGCTCATGAGGCTTGGAAGAAGTTGGAAGAATCATTTGAGGGCACTCAAGCCGTGAAAGGTGCAAAGGCTTACATTCTCAAGGAGAAGTTTTCAAGCTTCAACATGAAGGAGAATGAGAGTGTGCCAGAGATGTTCCATAGGCTTCAAGTGCTTGTCAATGATCTCAAAGTACTTGGAGAAGAGGTGAAGGATAAGGACTTCTCTCACAAGTTCTTGAGATACTTACCTTCAAGATTTGGTACATTGGTCACTATTCTAGTAAGAAGTGATTTGGACACCATGACACCAAACCAAGTGTTGGGAGACATCATGACCGATGATACATATAGAGATGATGATGAGAAGGAAGAAAAGAGGGAGAAGAAAGATGAGAAGAAGGATGACAAGAAGAAGAGTGTGGCATTCAAGGCCACATCATTCAAGGGTAAAGCCAAGCAAGAAACATCAAGTGAAGAAGATGATTCATGGGATAATGATGATGATGAGAAGATGGCTCTCTTTGTCAAGAGATTTGGCAAGTTCATGGTGAAGAAGGGCTATCGTGCTAGAAGAAAGAAGTCTTCATCCAAGAACAAAGAAGAGTCAAGAAGGTGCTTTAGTGTGAAAGCAAAGATTATCTTGTTGCTCAATGTCCATACAATAGCGACAATGATGATGACAACAAGAAGAACAAGAAGAAGGATAAAAAGGAAAAGAAAGAGAAGAAGGACAAGATGTCCTTCAAGAAGAAGAAGGGTGATTCATATGTGGTCACTTGGGATAGCGATGCTTCCTCAAGTGATGATGATGACGATAGTGATGATAACAAGACCACCAAGAAGAAGGTTCTAGCAAGCATTGCTATCAATGAGAAGCCTTCTCTCTTCGACTCTTCATCATGCTTCATGGCTAAGGTCACTAAGGTACAAACTTGTGATGATGAAAGTGATAAAGAACATGATGATGATAATGAAAATGAAAATAAAAATGATAGTGATAGTGATGATGATGAACCTACTAAGGATGAATTAATTGATATGCTAGAAGATGCTAGAGAACAATTTAACATCAAGAGAAGGGAATGCAAAAGCTTGTGTAAGGAACTAAAAGCCCTTAAGCAAGCCTTTGATGAGCTCAATGCATCTCATGAGAGGCTAGAGAAAGCCAATAAGAAGCTTGGCAAAGCTCACAAAAAGCTTGAAAAGGCTCATTCCTCTTTGCTTGATGAGCAAAATAAAAAGAAGCATGTTAAAACTTGTAATGTAGGTTTAACTTGTGATATAATTGATGAATCACTATCTATGCCTATCATTGTTGCTCCTACTAACCCTTCTTGTAGCACTCCCACTTCTACCTCATCTAGTAGTAATGGTCTCACTTGTGATGCCTCACTAGTGGTTGAGAATGAGAACCTCAAGAAGGAGGTCACTAAGCTCACTCATACCTTAGCTAAGGCTTATGGTGGTGAGGACCGCTTGCTTATGTGCTTGGGTAGCCAAAGAGCTTCTCTCTGCAAAGAGGGATTGGGCTATACCCCCAAGAAAGGTAAGGTGGCCTTTGCTCCTCACAAAACTAGTTTTGTGAAGAACAATGGTCGATTTTGCACTAGTTGCAAGCAAGTAGGTCATAAAGAGCATGAATGCAAAAATAAGAGCAAAAATGCTAATGTATCCTCCATTAAGCTTGATTCATGCTATATGCTTACTAAGGGTACAAAATGGTGTGAAGTCTAAGTTCATTGGTAAACCATGGATGGGCTTAAATAAGAAAGTCATTTGGGTACCAAAGAGCTTAGTGACTAACCTTTAAGGACCCAAGCAAGTTTGAGTACCTAAAAAGAATTGATCTTCTCTTGTAGGTCAATTATAAAGATGGAGGAAGGCATTGGGTTCTTGATAGTGGGTGCACTCAACACATGACCGGCGATGCAAGAATGTTCAACTCAATCAACACCAATGGCAATGATGGTTATGATAGTATCATATTTGGTGACAATGGCAAAGGCAAAGTCAAAGGGCATGGTAAGATTGCAATATCTAATGACATGAGCATATCCAATGTGTTGCTAGTAGAGAGCTTGAATTTCAACTTGTTATCCATGGCTCAATTGTGTGATCTTGGATTCAAATGCATATTTGGGGTTGATGATGTAGAGATCATAAGTGTAGATGGCTCTAACTTGATCTTCAAAGGCTTTAGATATAAAAATCTATACTTGGTTGATTTCAATGCTAGTGAAGCTAGATTATCTACATGCTTGTTCACTAAGTCTAGCATGGGTTGGTTATGGCATAGAAGGCTTGGTCATGTTGAAATGAAATAATTGAATAGGTTGGTTAAGCATGACTTGGTTAGAGGCTTGAAAGATGTTGTATTTGAAAAGGATAAGCTTTGTAGTTCTTGTCAAGACGGCAAACAAGTTGGAAACACCCATCCTTAGAAAAGCATGATGAGCACTAGTAAATCATTTGAGTTATTGCAATGGATTTGTTTGGGCCAACACAATACACTAGCATTGGTGGTAACAAATATGGCTTTGTGATAGTGGATGATTACACTAGATACACATGGGTATTCTTTCTAGTAGATAAAAGTGATGTGTTTGCAATATTTAAATCATTTGTCAAGGGCATTCACAATGAGTTTGAAACAACTATCAAGAGAGTTAGAAGTGACAATGGTAGTGAGTTCAAAAACACTAGAATTGATGAGTTGTGTGATGAATTTGGAATTAGACATCAATTCTCGACTAAGTACACTCCTCAATCAAATGGCCGTGTTGAGAGAAAAAATAGAACACTTATTGATATGGCAAGGTCTATGCTTAGTGAGTACAATGTGAGTCAATCTTTTTGGGCCAAAGCTATCAACACGGCTTGCTATTGTAGCAACCGCCTCTATTATCACCCATTGAAAGAGAAGACACCATATGAGCTCTTGAATGGTAGAAAGCCCAACATTGCATATTTTCGGGTCTTTGGTTGCAAATGCTATATCTTGAAGAAAGGCACTAGATTGGGCAAGTTTGACAAGAAATGTGATGAAGGATTCCTACTTGGTTATTCCACTACAAGCAAAGCATATAGAGTTTGGAATTTGGATAGTGGTACTCTTGAGGAAGTTCATGATGTTGAATTTGATGAAACCAAGGGTTCACAAGTAGAGAATGAGAACTTGGAAGATGTTAGAGGCATTCAACTTTCAAATGCCATGAAGAACATGGATATTGGTGAATTGAGGCCTAGGCAAGTGAATGATGATGAAGATGATCTAGTGCAAGTGCTCTCTAACTCAAATGTGCAAGATGTTACAAATTAAGTTAGTGCAAGTGGCTCTCATGATAATGAATAAGATCAAGTGGCTAGTACATCATCTCAACCAAATGATCAAGCAAGTGTAAGCAATCATGTTCCAATCCTCCAACCAACAAATATTGCAAGGGATCATCCATTGGACACTATAATTGATGATATTTCAAGAGTTGTGCAAACTAGATCAAGATTGGCTTTATTTTGTGAGCATTTCTCATTTGTGTCATCCATTGAACCAAAGAAGATAGATGAAGCATTGAAGGATGTTGATTGAGTGAATGCTATGCATGAAGAATTGAATAACTTCACAAGAAATCAAGTATGGGAATTAGTAGAGAGACCAAAGGGACATAATATGATTGGAACCAAATGGGTCTTTAGAAACAAGCAAGATTAAGATGGGATAGTAGTAAGGAACAAAGCAAGATTAGTAGCACAAGGCTATACACAAGTTGAAGGTCTTGACTTTGGAGAAACATATACCCCGGTTGCTAGATTGAAAGCAATAAGAATCTTGCTAGCCTATGCTTGTGCTCACAACATTAAGCTCTATTAAATGGATGTTAAGAGTGCATTTCTCAATGGCTACATCAATGAAGAAGTATATGTTGAGCAACCTCCCGGTTTTGAAGATGACAAGAAGCCCAACCATGTGTACAAGTTGAAAAAAGTATTGTATGGCTTAAGGCAAGCACCAAGAGCATGGTATGAGAGATTAAGAGATTTTTTACTCTCTAAAGGGTTCACAATGGGCAAGGTTGACACCACTCTTTTCATCAAGAAGATTAGAAAAGATTTATTTGTATTGCAAATCTATGTTGATGATATCATATTTGGATCAACCAATCAAGATTTTTGTGATGAGTTTGGAAAGATGATGGCTAATGAGTTTGAGATGTCCATGATTGGAGAGTTGAGTTACTTCCTTGGTCTTCAAATCAAGCAATTGAAGAATGGTATCTTTGTAAGTCAAGGCAAGTACATCAAGGATATGCTCAAGAAGTTTGGAATGATTGATAGTAAAGCCATTAGCACACCAATGGAAATCAATGGCAACTTGGATAGTGATGCAAGTAGAAACATGGTGGATCAAAAGTTATATCGGTCTATGATTGGAAGCCTACTCTATGTGACCGCATCAAGGCCGGATGTCATGTTTAGTGTGTGCATGTATGCAAGATTTCAAGCCTCACCAAGAGAAAGTCATTTGAAGGCTACAAAGAGAATTTTGAGGTGCTTGAAGCATACACCAAATGTTGGTTTGTGGTATCCCAAAGGAACAAAGTTTGAGCTAGTTGGTTACTCCGACTCAGATTATGTGGGATGCAAGGTCGAAAGAAAGAGCACCTCGGGCACATGTCAATTGTTGAGAAGATCACTTGTTTCATGGTCATTAAAGAAGCAAAATAGTATTGCATTATCAACCGCCGAAGCCGAATACATATCCGCCGGTAGTTGTTGTGCACAAGTACTTTGGATGAAGGCCACTTTGAGTGACTTTGGAATCAAGTTCAAGAAAGTGCCATTGCTATGTGACAATGAGAGTGCAATCAAGTTGACCAACAATTCGGTTCAACATGCAAGAACAAAGCACATTGATGTCTGCCACCATTTCATAAGAGATCACCAACAAAAAGGGGACATTTGTATTGAGAGTGTAGGTACCGAAGATCAACTTGCCGACATATTCACCAAGCCATTGGATGAGAAAAGGTTTTGCAAGCTAAGGAATGAGTTGAACATATTGGATTTCTCAAATATGTGTTGATGCACCTCCCCCATTATATGACATGCCTCTCCTTCGAGTAATCAAAGGTAAAAGTTGATGATTATATGGTACCACTATTGCTTCTATGTTTGACTTGGTCTAGTGATAATATATGACATGTTTGTGAGCTTGTAAACCTAGTGTTTAATCTAGAACATGAGCTATAAGTGTTTAACTCAACATGGTACAAGATAACCCTTATTTGGAGGTGTGAAGAAGCTTGTCCTTGGATCAAACCGAGTTAAATATCTTTGGCATATATTCTAGTTTGAACCAAATTTAGAACTTTGATCCTCAACCCATTGATTGACATTGATCATCTCGACCCTACAAGTAATACTATCTATATTTTGAACCTTTGTGGTCATTGATGATAAAGGGGGAGAGAAACAAAGATAGTAGTAAAAATAGTGAAAAAAGGGGGAGAAATATCAAATATCATAAAGGGAGAGAAACATAAAGATATACTTGATATATGACATAGGGGGAGAGAAGTGAAAAAGGAAAGGGATCAATTAAAATTTTGAGCACACAAGTAGGGGGGGCAAGCTCATGAACTTGGATGATGCATTTGAATCTGCATTTCATATGTTTGCTTGCATGATACAAGTATTAAATTTAAACATCCATGCTCGTGTGATATATGCTAGTTGTAAGTTTGAATGATAATATGAAAAACTAGCATGAGTAGATTATCTAGTGATTTCATTCTCTAGTATTATTAAGTGGTATCTATTCCAAATATTTCCATGTGGTATATTTTCAAATGGTATCAAGCTAATCATGGTGCTAAGGAAGGTATAATTGTGCACTCCGATTGGTATCACGCTTCAAAGGTCCATCTTTTATACCTTAGCATCATTTGGTAGACATTGACTCCTATATTTCCTATCTAATCATATGTGTAAGCTATAATCCAAACTCTTAGCACATATGTAGGGGGAGCAATTGCTACCATATAGAGTTCATGAAACTTGTCCATATCCTTTTACACATGGTAAATATGCTTGGACAAGCAACATGGATTCAATTGAATTTTAATTCATATCTTTGTATAAGGGTTGTCATCAATTACCAAAAAGGAGGAGATTGAAAGCTCTAGTTTAGTTTTGGTGAATTGATGAAACCCTAAGTGCTAACCTAGTTCATCAAGTGATCATGAGATAGGTAGCACACTCCAAGTTGTAAAGCAAACAAAGATCATAGCATGATGAAGATGATGCCATGGTGATGATCAAGTGCTTGAACTTAGAAAGAAGAAAGAGAAAAACAAAAAGCTCAAGGCAAAGGTATAAACCATAGGAGCTATTTTGTTTTAGTGATCAAGACACTTAGAGAGTGTGATCACATTTAGGTTTGATAGCCGTACTATTAAGAGGGGTGAATCTCGTATCGGAATGCGGTTATCAAAGTGCCACTAGATGCTCTAACTCATTGCATATGCATTTAGGATCTAGTGGAGAATTAACACCCTTGAAAATATTTATGAAAATATGCTAACACATGTGCACAAGGTGATACACTTGGTGGTTGGCACATTTGAGCAAGGGTGAAGAAGTTAGAGGTGAAATGGAGTTGGTCGCAAAGATGCTGGCGTCGGTCAACTGACCAGACGCTGGGTCGCTTAGCGACCGGATGCTGAAGAGCTACGTCTGGTCATGTTGTTGGTCAGCACAGTAAGAAGTCACAATGTAACCGAACGCTTGCAAGGTCCGGTCGAGCATGATCGGACGCGTTCGGTCGGCAAAAATCGGTTTTAGAACCTTACTATAAATGACTGGACGCTGGGTGTTCAGCGTTCGATCAACTCAGGCGCAGTGTCCAGTCAAGACTGATGACCATTGAAGTCGGGACACGTGGCTGACTATGAGCGACCAGACGCTGGGGGCTCAGCGTCAAGTCAACTGACCGGAGCGTCCGGTCAGTCCGCGTTATGCCTAGTGAAGCGGTATACCGGCTCTATTTCATGGGGGCTTCTATTTAAGCCCCATGGCCGGCTGTAGCTCACAACCTTTGGCTATTTTCATTGACATAGCAGCCTTATGAGCTTAGCCAAAGCCCTCCCACTCATCTACATCATTGATTCATCATCTTTGTGAGATTGGGAGAGAATCCAAGTGCATTGCTTGGGAGAGAATCCAAGTGCATTGCTTGAGTGTTTGCATCTAGATGCACTTGTTGTTCGTGTTTCACCGCGGGTTTCGCTTGTTACTCTTGGTGGTTGCCGCCACCTAGACGGCTTGGAGCAGCAAGGATCGTGGAGCGGAGGGTGGTGATTGTCTCCGGCTCCGATCGTAGTGATTGTGAGGGATTCTTGATCTTTCTCTGATGGAGCGCCAAAAGGTACTCTAGTGGATTGCTCGTGGCTTGTGTGATCCTCATCTTGTGTTGGTTGTGCGGCACCCCTATTGAGGGTTTGGCGTGTGAAGCCAATTAGCGCGTGAACCTCCAAGTGAGTGAATCACCACAATAAGGACTAGCTTGCCGGCAAGCAAGTGAACCTCGGTAAAAATCATTGTGTTCATCATTGATTCCAAGGTGATTGGTCTTCATTGTTATTCATCCTTGTGATTGATTGGTTTCTTCGTCTACACGGCGGTATAACCTTCTTGATCACTCTCTTTACTTTACCGCAAAATAGTTGATAAGCTCTTTAGTGTAGCCAGTTATGAGAGCTTGGTTGGTTGGTTGGTGTGGCTCTTTAGTTAGCCTTTGAGAGCACACTAACATAGGATAGTGTCATAGCTATTGTGTGAATAGACACTATCTAAACTAGAATTGTGGTAGGTGGCTTGCATTTTGAGTAGGCTAACGCAACGCTTGCTTCGCCTCATAATTGTCTGACCATTTTGTTAAGTGTTGTTGTAGAAATTTTTATTAGGCTATTCACCCCCCTCTAGCCATTAGGACCTTTCATCTATGACCATCTTGTACGTGGGGCTATTGGATGGACCTGGTTCATGCAACTGGGAGGCAAATAAAAATACAAAAATAATCTCATCCATTCATTGCTTCCCCATGCGTTTCTCTCTCTCCTCTTTTCCAGAGGCACCTCCGCACAGCCTGGAGCGCGTGCGGCGGCTGGGCGTAGCCGCCAGGCACGACGAGGCCGCGGCGGGGCGGCGTGGCGTGGCGTGGCGCGGCCGTCGGGCACGGGCAGCGTAGGGAGGCGGAAGCCGAGCGAGGCGGGCGACGCGGCCTGAAGCGACGTAGCTGCTGAACGCAGGTGGCGTGGCGTGGTGGCTGGACGTGGGGAGGCCGAGCGAATGCGTGGTGCGGCGCCTAATGCTTCCATGCACATGGTGATTAGGTGTTCATTTATCTCTTCCTCGTGTGAGTTTCCTGGGGCAAGCACGAAGGAAATGAAAACCAAAGATCTGGATTCTTTTTTTCCTACAAAACGAGCATCTGCCTGTAGGATTCTAGAGGAAAGGAATTGGGATTTCCTTTGTTTGAAACGCGCATTCTCACTTCCTTTCCTCCGTTTTATAATTCGTGTACTTTTCGTTTGATATTTCTGCAATCCAAACGGGTCTTAAAAGGAATTACACGGGCTGAGCCCGAATCCATTCGGCCCAGCGATGCGCGTATTCGGCCTACTGTGTCGCGAGCTAGCTCGAGGCCGTGTGCGTGGTGAGCCCAACTGAGACTAACAACATCCCGTTCCTTCCTCTTGATTCGAAAGCCTTATCCCGTTGCTGGACTCTCACCGCCGCATTCGTTCACCTGGCTTCACCCCGCCTGCGCTCCCTCCCTCTCTCAGTCTCTCTGCCACGACTGGGTGGGGCGGTGGGCTACCGCTGCCGCCGCCCAACGCCAAGTGCCGAGGCCTTCGTCGGTCTATTCACCGGCGATGAGCACCCACCAGGTATTCCCACCCCTTCTCTTCCCTTCCTGCCGGCTGCCGTGCGAAACCGAGCAGCCAAACCTTAACTAGTTATTTGCTAGTATTTGATGTCTATTAACTTCCAACTTTTGGCAAAATTATCGACTGTAGATGTGTACATCCATGTCCCTTTACTGGGTCCGCCCCTGAATGGTGGGACAGAAATTTGTTGCAGCTCTTGATTACAGTATTTTGCATAAAATTAGAAATGAAACAATGACTATCTTTGGGCTTATTTTATTTTATTTTGGGACTAGTACTTTATTCAGAGGATAAGTTCATCATGAAAGAGAATTTGACTATGTTGTAGGGATGGTTGCTACAATCTGGGCATAGCGTTGATATCAGTGGTTCAAAGATGGTTCTCCATATAACCCACAGGGCGTTCAGTTTTCGATGCTTTGCTGCCAATGGGCGAGGCTTTGGTGCAGATTCTACTAATAAGAGAAAAGTAGGTAGCCTCAATGCTCTATTTCCCTCCCTACTTCCTTCCATCTGCAGCATACTGCATGTTTCTCAAGCACTAGTGTTAGCAAATAAGGAAATCAAATCATCTTCAAAAGATACTACATATTCCTAATTATGTTAAATTCTGCAATGAAGTTGTGCATCTTGTTCAGTGATTAGGAAAGCCGGTTTGCACTATATCTGAAGAAATTGGAGTCACTGATGGCCTATTATGCCTTTGCTTTTCTCCCAGATTAAAAGCAAGAAGAGGCCAAAAGATGTTGCACTTGAACCAAGGTGCTCACCTTGAGCATTGTATTATTATAGGTTTTATCCTCTTCGCACTAGAAACAAAGTATATTCTTATCAGGAACTTTTTGTGATTGGCATTTTTTTTTAATAAATGGTGTCTCTTATATTTTTCAACAGTTATAGTTGATTTCAAAGTACAAACTTGTCATGGAAGCTACTCAGATCCTAGAATCACATCCTAACAGTAAACTTTTATGCAAAGTCCAGCCTTGTTTGTCATTACTCGGTGATCCAGTGTAAGAACATTTGAATAGAGCTGCTCCTGCTGATTTTTTTTCTCCTTTTTTCGGTTATTAATTACTACATGGAGTCAAATTGGGGAAAAAAAGAGAAGGAATTATACTAAAGGGAAATTTAGCTATGCAGTTCCAACATTTTGATCAGTATGTGTCTAAACATTTATGTTTACTATAAAAGCTGATTATTAGTACTAAAATTAATATATGTAAACTCTGTGCATACTATGAGGGAGAAAATAATTTCTGACTTGGTTTTACCATTGGTAACTCCAATGGGCAAGTGAGTAACTCCTGAAACATTAAGGGCTAACTAGCCTTTTAGAGTATTTGTTTCATAGGATGTGTACAAACAGCTTAGAATGCACAATACTGCTTGGTACTGTAGCACGTCGTATAGCAGCAACACACGAGTTAAGGTTTAATTCCAACCTAAGTTGTTATCAAGATAGAAGAAAATATGTAATTATATGTGCTATAATATGAATTAGGGGTAATATTTTGTGTTTGTCATAAAATAGATATAAGACAAGATTTTAATTGTAGGGCTACCTCCAATATGAAGTTGGCAACGACTTGTTTTCAGATTAGTGATGAAGAATTATATAAATTTAATTTCCCATCTCAATTTCTTTCTCCCATTTATAGTCACCTCATCTCCTACCAGTCGAATCTACTGGCAGTCCTCTTGGTGGTGTTTGTCCCGTGATGATCTTGGAATCATAACATCATCACCCTGGATTTTGGATTTTCAGAGTCTGACACCCTTTAATTTAATTCCTATGATATTAAATTATTCCATTCCCTTCTGTTCCTTTTTGTTAATCCAATAATTAATTAACTAAACTCTCTGGATTGAGCAAAGAATCCAAAGATGCTAAGCAAGTCCAAGAAGCCATAGGTAAGTAGGTCAAAGAAGCCATATGTAGAAGAGTGTTGCAGATGGTAATGCTGGCTTCTCTGTTTGTTCTTCTTGGCCATATAAGTTCCTCCCATTTCCTCATTCTCTCTGTATGCAATCTTTTTTGGCCCACGTTCTAAACCTTAAACTCTATTTCTTCTTAATGAAAAGATACACAGATGTCCTGCTTATTGTTGAAAGGAAAGTAAGCAATAAATGAGACGGGTAAAATCAGTTGATAATTATTAGAGATATAAATAGATATGTATAGCCTGACTTGTATTGTACTTCATATACTTGTACTCCAAGCCTTCTCGGCTATATATATGAAAGGCCACCCCCCTTATTGGGTGTGCGGTGCATTATCTCTCTACATGGTATCATAGACTGGGCCAATTAGGGTTCCTCTCTTCCGCTGCCCTAGCCCTCTCCCGGCGCCGCCCCCCCTACCACCCCTCTCGGCGCCGCCCCCCCTGCTATGGCCACCAATGGATCCTCCTTGACCGCGACCTCCGGGATCTCTGGATCCCCATCCATGCCGGCCATGACAGACGCCCCTGCTCCTGTGATCTTCTCCTACGCGACCATCAACGTGCGCCAGCACGTGCCGATCACCCTTGATCTCAAGCTGCCGAACTACACCAAGTGGTCTGCCTTCTTCACCGCTATGTGCGGCAAGTTCGGTCTACTTGGCCACATCGACGGCTCCATCCCGGCACGTCCTACTGATCGCACATGGTCACAGCCAGATGCTTGTGTCCGGAGTTGGATGTATGGCTGCATCGACGACAGCGTCCTCGACCTCGCCATGGAACCTGAGCAGACTGCCCGTGATCTCTTTGTTGCCATTACCAATCTGTTTCAGGCAAACCAGGAGACACGCGCCGTCGTCCTAGGTCAAGAGTTCCACTCTATGACCCAGGGTGATTTGTCCATCGACGCCTACGCCCAGCGCATGACGCACACGGCCGACGCTCTCCGTGACGTTGGCCACACCATCTCCGAGCCCCAGCTGGTCCTCAACCTTCTTCGCGGCCTCAATCCGTGCTTCGCCAACACGGCGGACATCATCGCCAATGCGGCGGTCCTTCCGTCGTTCATCTCCGCACACAACACCCTTCGGCTCAAGGAGATCCGCCTCGCCAACGACGCCAAGGTCTCCTCCGACACCGCCCTTACTGCCGTCGCCCCGTCCACGACTTTAGCGACCACAGCCTGCACTTCCCCTTCCTGCCGCTCCTCGTCCTCCGGCACCAACCCCAACGGCGGCGGCTATGGTGCGCGTGGAGGCGGCGGCAAGGGCAAGGGCGGCTATGGTGCACGTGGAGGCAACAACGGCGGTGGCAGTCGCCACCAGCAGCCCCCAACGACGTCCCCGGGCCTCCTGGGCGGGCGTCTCGGCCCCGGCGTTCAGCCGACTAGTCCTTGGGTATGTATGAACCCTGGGCTGGTCCTTCTCCGTGGGCTCCTCAGCCGCAGTGGCGTCCTCCAGTGGCACCTCTGCCGCAGGCCCACACGTCCTTCGCACCGCCTTCTACGTCCGGTGGCTGGGATCAGGGCGCTCTCATTGCCTCCCTCAACCAGATGGCACTGCAGGGAGGCGCCAGCCCCTGGGTCCTCGACACAGGAGCTACATCTCATATGTCCCCCCACGACGGTATACTTCTTTCCCATCTACCTCATTCGCCGTCCTTCATCATAGTCGGCAATGGGTCCTCCATTCCAATTTCTAGTCGTGGCACTTCCATTCTTCCTATAGCTGATCATATTTTTCAACTCAATAATGTTCTTGTCGCTCCACATCTTGTTCGAAATTTGTTATTTGTTCGTTAGTTTACTCGCGACAATAACTGTTCCATTGAGTTTGATGCTTTTGGCTTCTCTGTTAAGGATCTACAGACCAAGACCGAGATTCTGCGTTGCAATAGTGGCGGGGAGCTCTACACCCTTCCACATTCCAGTCAGCCTACTGCAGCCTGTCATGTCGCCGCCATCTCCTCCTCATTGTGGCATTCACGTCTTGGTCATCCAGCACCTGCAGCCATAGTTACACTTAATAAACTTTCAGCTATCTCTTGTAATAATGCAGCCCGTGGTATTTGTCACGCCTGTCAACTTGGCAAACACACACGGCTGCCCTTTACTAGTTCATCGTCTCGCTGCTCAGCACCTTTTCAACTTGTTCATTGTGATGTCTGGACGCCTCCAGTTCTTAGCGTGTCTGGATTTAAATATTATCTTGTGCTTGTTGATGATTATAGTCATTATTGCCGGACGTTTCCTCTTCGGCATAAATTAGAGGTTCATGCACATATTGTTGATTTTACTAATTATGCTTACACCCAATTCAGCCCGCCTGTCCAGTGTTTTCAGGCGGATAACGGCACTGAGTTCATCAACAATGCCACGTCTACCTTCCTTGCTAGCCGCGACATTCTTCTTTGCACTTCTTGCCCTTACACATCTGCTCAAAATGGGAAAGCTGAACGGATATTGCGCACGCTAAACAATATCGTTCGCACCCTCTTGATTCATGCCGCCATGCCTTCAGCTTACTGGACCGAAGGCTTAGCCACCGCCGTTCTTCTACTCAATCGGCGACCGTCTTCCTCCATCAATAATGGTATTCCCTATCACCTCCTTTATCACAAGATGCCTGACTACTCCTTGCTTCGAGTCTTTGGTTGCTTATGCTACCCAAATCTTAGTGCCACGACACCTCATAAATTGGCTCCTCGCTCATCAGCTTGCGTGTTCATCGGGTATCCCTCTTCACAAAAGGGTTATCGTTGTCTCGATCTCTCCACTCGCAAAGTCATCGTCTCCCGTCACGTGATTTTTGATGAGACTCACTTTCCGTTTGCGGTTGCCAAACCACCTACGGAGTCACTTGATTTTTTATTACAGGATCGTCTTCCTGCATCTGTGCCAGCTCCTCCTGCTGGCGCTTCGGGCCGTCTCTCTACTCGGTCGACCTTCGACGATGACACCCTGGCACTGGACCCGGCCATCCTCTGGCATGGTCCGGTCCTTCAGGGTCCTGCTGCCCCTGGCGCGTCCTCAGCCCCTGGCGCGTCCTCTACTGCTGACATCCTGCCTGCAGCTCAGGGAGCAGCACGTCTGCCGGCCCCTGCTGCATCACGCCCGCCGGTGCTCTTCCAGTACAGCTGGCGCCCTTGACCGTCATCTGTGCCCCAGGCACAGGTCGCGCCTCCTCCACCGGCTCCTCCACCGGCGCCTCAGCCGGCTCACGCACCTGAGCCGGTCCCTGCTGCTCCATTGCACCGTGTGACACGGCAACAGATTGGAACGCTCCCGCCTCCGCCGGAACGCCTGACTTACTCCGCCACGCATGCCTCACCGCTTCCTGCCAATTATCGCAGTGCCCTTGCTGATCCAAATTGGCGGGCCGCAATGGTGGACGAATACAAGGCACTTGTTGACAATGGCACTTGGCGACTCGTACCATGGCCTCCTCGTGCCAACATTGTCTCCGGCAAGTGGATTTTCAAGCATAAGTATCACTCTAATGGCTCTCTTGCTCGTCACAAAGCTCGGTGGGTTGTTCGAGGATTTTCTCAGCAGTATGGCATCGACTACGAAGAGACTTTCAGTCCAGTTGTTAAGCCAGCAACGATTCGGGTTGTTCTCAGCATTGCTGCGTCTCGTGCCTGGCCAATTCATCAGTTGGATGTGAAGAACGCTTTTCTTCATGGTCACCTGAATGAGACTGTTTACTGCCAGCAGCCACCTGGATTTGTCGACCCGGCTGCACCTGACCATGTCTGCTTGTTACAGAAATCTTTGTATGGGCTCAAGCAGGCACCCCGGTGAAAGGTCCTAATATGGCTAGAGGGGGGTGAATAGCCTATTTAAAAATCTACAAATCAACTAGAGTAATTTGATTAGTATGACAAATAGCGTAATGCAAACTTGCTCTAGCTCTACAAGGGTTGCAAGCCACCTATCCAACAATTCTAGTTGCAATGATTACTTAGGCACACAAACTTGCTATGTAACTACTCACTAAGAGCTCTCAATCTTGCTACTCTAAAGAGCTCAACTAGATGAATGTAAATAATAAAACAAGCTTTCAATTTTAATTACACTAAAGAGCTTGTACCAACTAGTTTGCAAGAATGTAAATAAGTGAGTAGGGTGATTATACCGCCGTGTAGGTGATGAACCAATCACAAGATGAATGTAGAGCCAATCATCGGGAGAATCCCAAAGACAAGAGACAATCGATTTTCTCCCGAGGTTCACGTGCTTGCCAACACGCTATGTCCCCATTGTGTCGACCAACACTTGGTGGTTCGGCGGCTAAGAGATGTTTCACAAACCTCGTCCACACGATAGGACACCGTAAGAACCGACCCACAAGTGAGGTAACTCAATGACACGAGCAATTTACTAGCGTTACCTTTTGGCACTCCGCCGGGGAAGGTACAAATCCCCTCACAATCACCGGAGACGGCCACGAACAATCACCAACTCGTGTCGATCCTCCACCGCTGCTCCAACCGTCTAGGTGGTGGCAACCATCAAGAGAAACAAGCGAAATCCGCAGCGCAACACGAATACCAAGTGTCTCTAGATGCAATCACTCAAGCAATGCACTTGGAGTCTCTCCCAATCTCACAAAGATGATGAATCAATGATGGAGATGAGTGTGAGGGCTTTGGTTAAGCTCACAAGGTTGCTATGTCAATGAAAATGTTCAAGAGTTAGAGTTACAACCGGCCATGGGACTTAAATAGAAGCCCCCATGGAATAGAGCCGTTATACCCCTTCACTGGGCAAAACGCGCTCTGACCGGACGCTCCGGTCATACTGACCGGACCCTGGACACAGCGGCCGGTCCACTGATTTATGCCACGTGTCACTCTGAGTTAAAACTGAACCGTCAGATCACAACGACTAAGTGCTGATCGGACGCTCCGGCTAAACTGACCGGACGCTGGAGCCTCAGCGTCCGGTCGAGTACAGTAAGGGTCCAAATCCGTTTTTCCTCGACCGGATGCGTCCAGTCCACCTCGATCGGACACAGCCCAGCGTCTCGTGGTATACCCTAGCTACTGTACCGCCAAGTTAGCACGACTAGACGCAGGCAGTCAGCGTCCGGTGCATTCAGATCCAGCGTCCAGTCACTTGATCGACGCTGGCATCTCCTCTGTCTTCTTCATCCTTGCTCAAATGTGCTAACCACCAAGTGTATCACCTTGTGCACATTTGTTAGCATATTTTCACAAATGTTTTCAAGGGTGTTAGCACTCCACTAGATTCTAAATGCATATGCAATGAATTAGAGCATCTAGTGGCACTTTGATAACCGCATTTCGATACGAGTTTCACTCCTCTTAATAGTACGGCTATCTATCTTAAATGTGATCACACTCACTAAGTGTCTTGATCACTAAAATAAAATGGCTCCTATATTTGATACATTTGCCTTGAGCCTTTTGTTTTTCTCTTTCTTCTTTTCCAAGTTTAAGCATTTGAGCATCACCATGCCATCACCATTGTCATGATCTTCGTCATTGCTTCATCACTTGGAGTAGTGCTACCTATCTCATAATCATCTTGATAAACTAGGTTAGCACTTAGGGTTTCATCAATTAACCAAAACCAAACTAGAGCTTTCAATCTCTTCCTTTTTGGTAATTGATGACAACCCTTATATAAAGATATGAATTAAAGTACATTTGAATTCATGTTGCTTGCCCAAGCATATTTATCATGTGTAAAGGATATGGACAAGTTTCATGAACTCCATATGATAGCAATTGCTCCCCCTACATATGTGCTAAGAGTTTAGATTGAAGCTTGCACATATGCTTAGATAGGAAATATATGAGTCAATTTCTACCAAATGATGCTAATGTATAAGAGATGGACCTTTGAAGCGTGATACTAATCGGAGTGCACTAATATACCATCCTTAGCACCATTAGTAACTAGACATACACCAAAAACTAGAATACCTCATGAGATCAATATTACACGCAAGGATCTAGTTTCCATAGAGTGAACATAGGTCTAGTTACTTTAGCCTATGCATGCTAGTTTTTCATTTCAATATTCAAACCTACAACTAGCATACACCACACAAGCATGGATATTAAAAATTTATGGCATGCAAGTAAGCATATGTAATGCACATACAAATTTACCATACAAGTTCATGAGCTTGCTCCCTCTATTTGTATGCTCAAAACTTTAATTAATCCCCTTCCTTTGTCATATATTATCTCTCCCATTTTGTTTCACTATCTTTGTATACTATTTCTCCCCATTTGTCATCAATGATCACGAAGGCTTAAAGTATAGATAGGGTAGGATTATTAATGTCAACAATTTGCACAAAATGTAGCCTCAAATTATAGATATGTTGGGGTGAAACCATGTGAAATGAGGATCATTTTTCTAATTTGGTTCAATCTAGATTACTTGCAAAAGATATTTAACTCGGTTTGATTCAAGGATAAGCTTCTTCATACCTTCAAATATGGGTTATCTTGTACCATGTTGAGTTAAACACTTATAGCTCATTTTCTAAATCAAACACTATGTTTACAAGCCCACAAACATGTCATATGCTACCACTAGATTATTTCAAACATACAAGCAATAGTGGTACCATACAATCATCAAATACATTTGATTTTCATGAATGAGCCTAGTCAAATGTGAAATATGTCTAGGTACACTAATCATGTCCTTAGCAATGGATGGATGACATGTCAATCAATTTTACCTTGCTTTGCTTGAAGGAGAGGCATGTCATATAGTGGGGGTGCATCAACACATATTGGAAAAGTCAAGTATGTTCAATTCATTCCTTAGCTTGCAAAACCTCTTCTCATCAAGTGGCTTGGTAAAAATATCGGCAAGTTGATCTTCGGTGCCCACACTCTCTATACAAATGTCTCCTTTTTGTTGGTGATCTCTTATGAAAAGATGGCGGACATCAATATGTTTTGTTCTTGAGTGTTGAACTGGGTTGTTGGTGAGCTTTATGGCATTTTCATTGTCACATAGTAATGGCACTTGCTTGAATCTAATTCCAAAGTCACTCAAGGTAGCTTTCATCCAAAGTAATTGAGCACAACAACTACCGGTCAAAATGTACTCCGCTTCGGCGGTTGATTGTGCTACACTATTTTGCTTCTTTGATGACCAAGATACAAGTGATCTTTCCAATAGTTGATATGTGTCTGATGTGCTCTTTCTCTCAACTTTGCATCCCGCATAATCGGAATCCGAATATCCAATCAACTCAAATCTTGCTCCTTTGGGATACCATAATCCAACATGTTGTATATGTTTCAAGTACCTCAATATTCTCTTAGTTGCCTTCAAATGACTTTCTCTTGGTGAGGCTTGAAATTTAGCACACATGCATACACTAAACATCACATCCAGTCTTGATGTGGTCACATAGAGTAGGCTTCCAATCATAGACCGATACATCTTTTGATCCACCATGTTGCCACTAACATCACTATCTAAGTTTTCACTTGTCCCCATTGGTGTACTAATAGCTTTACTTTTATCCATTTCAAACTTCTTGAGCATGTCCTTGATATACTTCTTTGATTCACAAATGTACCATACTTCATTTGCTTGATTTGAAGACCAAGAAAGTAACTAAGCTCTCCAATCATAGACATCTTAAACTCACTTGCCATCATCTTGTCAAACTTCTCACAAAATTCTTGATTTATTGATCCAAAGATGATATCATCAACATAGATTTGCATTACAAGCAAGTCATTTTCAAGCTTCTTCGTGAAGAGAGTGGTGTCAACCTTTCCTATCTTGAATCCCTTAGAGAGTAGGAAATCCCTCAATCTCTCATACCATGCTCTAGGTGCTTGTTTCAATCCATACAAAGCCTTTCTCAACTTATAGACTTGGTTGGGTTTTTTCTCATCTTTAAAACTGAGAGGTTGCTCAACATACACAAGCTTATTGATGTACCCATTTAGAAATGCACTTTTCACATCCATTTGGTATAACTTGATGTTGTGGGCGCAAGCATAAACTAGCAAGATTCTAATTGCTTCCAATCTTGTAACTGGGGCATATGTTTCTCCAAAGTCAAGACCTTCAACTTGAGTGTAACATTGAGCTACTAATCTTGCTTTGTTCTTTATTACTATCCCATTTTGATCTTGCTTGTTCCGAAAGACCCACTGAGTTCCAATCACATTATGATCCTTAGGCCTCTCAATTAAATCCCATATTTGATTTATTGTGAAGTTGTTTAGCTCTTCATGCATAGCATTTATCCAATCAACATCCTTCAAAGCTTTATCTATCTTCTTAGGTTCAATGTATGATACAAATGAGAAATACTCACAAAACGAGGCTAATCTTGATCTTGTTTGCACACCTCTTGAGATATCATCAATGATAGTGTCCAATGGATGATCTCTTACAACATTGGTTGGTTGAAACACTTGCACTTGAT
The DNA here is from genome assembly GCF_019320115.1 of Miscanthus floridulus. Classification (NCBI taxonomy): domain Eukaryota; kingdom Viridiplantae; phylum Streptophyta; class Magnoliopsida; order Poales; family Poaceae; genus Miscanthus; species Miscanthus floridulus. The sequence continues at coordinate 54,648,333 of NC_089582.1, forward strand.
TGCTAGCATTTGATTGATCACTTGGTTGAGATGATGAACTAGCTATTTGTTGATCTTGCACATTGCCATCACCAGTGCTTGCTTGGATTTGATCATGAGAACCACTATCTTGCATATTTGAGTTGAGAGTACTTGATTCTTGTCATCTTCAACATCTATCACCTCTCTGGGCCTTATATCACCAATGTCCATGTTCTTCATTGCATTGACCAATTGAGTGCCTCTTACATCATTTAGATTCTTATCTTGCTCTTGGGAACCATTTGTTTCATCAAACTCCACATCATGAATCTCCTCAAGAGTGCCACTAGCCAAATTTCAAACTCTATAAACCTTGCTAGTAGTGGACTAACCAAGCAAGAAACCTTCATCACATTTCTTTTCAAACTTGCTCAATCTAGTGTCTTTCTTCAATATATAGCATTGACAATAAAAAACCTGAAAGTATGCTATGTTGGGCTTTCTTTCATTCAATAGCTCATAAGGTGTCTTTTCCATCATGGGGTGACAATAGAGTCGGTTGCTATAGTAGCAAGCCGTGTTGATTGCTTCGGCCCAAAATGAATGACTCATATTGTACTCACTCAACATTGATCTTGCCATATCAATTAAGGTTCTATTCTTTCTTTCAACTAGCCCATTTGATTGAGGAGTATACTTGGCCGAGAATTGATGTCTAATTCTAAATTCATCACACAACTCATCAACTCTAGTATTCTTGAATTCACTACCATTGTCACTTTTAACTTTCTTGATTGTGGTTTCAAACTCATTGTGAATGCCTTTGACAAATGATTTGAATGTTGCAAACACATCACTCTTGTCAACAAGAAAGAACACCCATGTGTATCTAGTGAAATCATCCACAATCACAAATCTATATTTGTTTCCACCAATGCTAGTGTATGTGGTTGGTCCAAACAAGTCCATATACATTAACTCGAATGCCTTGGATGTACTCATCATGCTCTTTTTAGGGTGTGTATTACCAACTTGCTTTCCGGCTTGACATGCATTACATAGTTTGCCCTTCTCAAATGTGACATCTTTGAAGCCTCTAACTAAGTCATGCTTAATTAACTTGTTCAATTGTTTCATTCCTTCTATGCCATAACCAACCCATGCTACACTTAGTGATCAAACATGTTGATAATTGAGCTTCTCTAGCATTGAAATTAACTAAGTATAGATTCTCATATCTAAATCCTTTGAATATCAAGTTAGAGCCATCTACACTTATGATCTCTACATCATGCACATCAAATATGCACTTGAAACCAAGATCACACAATTGAGCTACCGACAATAAGTTGAAGTTCAAGCTCTCTACTAGTACCACATTGGAAATGCTCAAATCATTGGATATTGCAATCTTACCATACCCTTTGACCTTGCCTTTGCCATTGTCACCAAATGTGATACTATCAATTCCATTGCTCTTGCTTTCATTGATTGAATTGAACATTCTTAAATCACCGGTCATGTGTTGTGTGCACCCACTATCAAGCATCCAATGCCTTCCTCTGGCTTTATAATTGACCTACAAAAGAAAATCAATTCTTTTTAGGTACCCAAACTTTTTTGGGTCCTTGTAGGTTAGTTACCAAGGTCTTTGGTACCCAAATGATCTTCTTTTTTATGCCCACAATTGGTGTACCAATGAACTTAGCCTTCACACCATTGGCACCCTTATAAAGCATGTAACAAGAATCAAATTTGATTGAGGATACATTAGGTAGCTTGTTCTTGTTAGTCTTGCAATTTTGCTTTATATGCCCAACTTGCTTGCATCTATTGCAAAACCGATCATTGCCCTTTACAAAGCTAGCTTTGGGAGTGACAAAGGCCGCCTTGCTCTTCATGGGGGTATAGCCTAATCCTTCTTTGTTGAGAGAAAATCTTTGGCTACCTAAGCACTTTAGCAAGTGGGCTTCTCCACTATAGGCATTGCCTAAGGCACGAGTGAGCTCATTCACCTCCTTCTTGAGGGTTTCATTTTCCACCATAAGTGAGGCATCACAAGTGAGACCATCACTCAAGGGTGAAGTGGAAGTAGTAGTGCTACAAGAAGTGTTAGTGGGAGCAACAAAAATAGATTCATCAATAATATCACATGTTAGTCCCACATCATATGATATGATCACTTGCTCCTTTTTGGCTTCCTCTACTTTGACTTGTTCAATGAGGAGTGAGCCTTTTCAAGCTTAGAGTGAGCTTTGCCAAGCTTCTCATGGGCTTCCATTAGCCTCTTATGAGTGGCATTGAGCTCATCAAGGGATTGCTCAAGAAATTTGACTTTCTTGTTCAATTCCTTGCACTCCTTTCTCTTCATCTCAAAACAAGTATGCACTTGCTCACACATGTCTATGAGCTCCTCCTTGGAGTACTCTTCATTATCATCATCACTCTTACAAGCATCACTTTCACATTCATCACTCACATCATATTTTATCTTGGTAGGTTTTGCCATGAGGCACGTCGATGGAGTGTCGAAGATGGAGGGCTTGTTGTTGATGGCGATGCTTGCTAGTGCTCTCTTGATAGATTTCTTGTCATCATCACTAGAGTTATCACTATCCCATGTGACCATATAGCCTCCACCCTTCTTCTTTTGGAAGGTCATTTTCTTCTCCTTCTTCTCCTTCTTATCCTCCTTATGCTTCTTCTCATCCTCATCATTGTCACTATTGTATGGACAATTTGCTACTACATGATCGAAGCTTTTGCAATTGTAGCATCTTCTCACATACTCTTTCTTCTTGGTGTGATCTCTTCTCTTTTTTGCACCATAGCCCTTCTTCTTCATGAATTTTTCCATCTTGCGCACAAAGAGAGCCATAGCTTCATCATCAATATCACTAATATCATCATCATCACTTGATTCTTTCTTGGACTTGCCTTTGTTCTTTGATAATGATGAGCTAGCCTTGAATGCTATGCTTTTCTTCTTCTTGTCTTCTTCTTCCTTCTTGTCATCCTTGTCATCCCCCTCCCTTTCCACACGGTATGTCTCTTGTGTTATGACATCACCTAGTACTTGGTTAGGGGTAATATCCTTCAATCCTTCTCTTATGATGAGCAATCTCAACATCTCAAATCTTAGAGGTAAGCACATCAAGAATCGATGGGAGACATCATCGTCCTTGATCTTTTCTCCCAAAGCCTTCAAGTCATTGATAATTACTTGTAGCCGATGGAACATCTCTGGAATGCTCTCATCATCCTTCATCTTGAAACTTGTCAACTTGTCCTTGAGGATGTATAACTTGGCACTCTTCACCGCCGGTGTGCCCTTATATGTTTCCTCCAATCTCTTCCACACCTCATTTGCTCTTTCACAATCCTTGATTTGCTCAAACACTTTGGAATCAATGGCATTGTATATGGTGTTGAGAGTCATTGTATTGTATTGCTTGTTGATCTTATCTTGGTTGGTTGGATCATCGGGATCAATGATAGCATAGTCATTCTCGGTCACTTCCCATACTTGATCATTGATTGAACCAAGATACATCCTCATCTTTCTCTTCCAATAATCATAGCATGTGCCATTAAAGAACGGTGGTTTGTCCCCCACATGGTTGAACACAACTTGAGCCATAATTTGACACCGAGGTTGTTAAGCCTTTAATCAAACGGTGACCACGGCTCTGATACCACTTAAAAGGTCCTAATATGGCTAGAGGGGGGTGAATAGCCTATTTAAAAATCTATAAATCAACTAGAGCAATTTGATTAGTATGACAAATAGCGTAATGTAAACTTGCTCTAGCTCTACAAGGGTTGCAAGCCACCTATCCAACAATTCTAGTTGCAATGATTACTTAGGCACACAAACTTGCTATGTAACTACTCACTAAGAGCTCTCAATCTTGCTACTCTAAATAGCTCAACTAGATCAATGTAAATAATAAAGCAAGCTCTCAATTCTAATTACACTAAAGAGCTTGTATCAACTAGTTTGCAAGAATGCAAATAAGTGAGTAGGGTGATTATACCGCCGTGTAGGTGATGAACCAATCACAAGATGAACGTAGAGCCAATCAACGGGAGAATCCCAAAGACAAGAGACAATCGATTTTTTCCCGAGGTTCACGTGCTTGCCAACACGCTACGTCCCCGTTGTGTCGACCAACACTTGGTGGTTCGGCGGCTAAGAGGTGTTTCACAAACCTCGTCCACACGATAGGACACCGCAAGAACCGACCCACAAGTGAAGTAACTCAATGACACAAGCAATTTACTAGCGTTACCTTTCGGCACTTTGCCGGGGAAGGTACAAATCCCCTCACAATCACCGGAGACGGCCACGAACAATCATCAACTCGTGCCGATCCTCCACCGCTGCTCCAACCGTCTAGGTGGTGGCAACCACCAAGAGAAACAAGCGAAATCCACAGCGCAACACGAATACCAAGTGCCTCTAGATGCAATCACTCAAGTAATGCACTTGGATTCTCTCCCAATCTCACAAAGATAATGAATCAATGATGGAGATGAGTGTGAGGGCTTTGGTTAAGCTCACAAGGTTGCTACCTATCTCATAATCATCTTGATAAACTAGGTTAGCACTTAGGGTTTCATCAATTAACTAAAACCAAACTAGAGCTTTCACCCGGGCATGGCACCAGCGATTCGCTACCTTCATTCAGACCCTGGGCTTCGTCGCTTCAGTGTCAGATACTTCTCTTTTTGTGTTCAAGGAGGGCACCAGTGTTGCTTACCTGTTGCTTTACGTCGACGACATTGTCCTCACAGCATCCTCGCCTGCTCTTCTTCGACATATTACTGAGCGCCTTAACTCAGAGTTCACCATGACTGACCTCGGGGACCTTCATCACTTCCTCGGGATTTCTATCACTCGTTCTGCTGACGGCCTTTTCCTGTCACAGCGGCAGTATGCAGTTGATCTTCTCCAGCAGGCTGGTATGATTGAGTGTCACTCTACAGCCACCCCAGTCGATGCACGCGCCAAACTGTCTGCCACCGATGGCTCACCAGTTGCCGATCCAACACAATACCGGAGTCTCGCCGACGGTTTACAGTACCTCACATTGACTCGTCCCGACATTGACTATGCAGTTCAGCAGGTCTGTCTCTTTATGCATTCTCCGCGTGAACCTCATCTGGCACTGCTCAAGCGGATTTTGCGATACGTCAAGGGCACACTGTCTACAAGTCTTCACCTCGGTACCGGGTCTCTTGACACTCTCACATCATACTCGGATGCTAATTGGGCTGGCTGTCCTGATTCTCGGCGGTCTACGTCTGGATACTGTGTCTTTCTTGGTGACAATCTGGTGTCTTGGTCCTCCAAACGGCAGACTACAGTTTCTCGTTCCAGCGCGGAAGCTGAATACCGTGCTGTCGCCCATGCTGTTGCTGAGACTTGTTGGCTTCGTCAGCTACTTCAGGAGCTTCACACTCCTCTTACTTCGGCGACGATTGTATACTGTGACAATGTCAGTGCAGTCTACATGACGGGTAACCCTGTTCATCATCGCCGCACGAAGCATATAGAGATTGACATTCATTTTGTTCGCGACAAGGTTGCTCTAGGACAGGTTCGAGTCCTCCATGTCCCTTCATCCCACCAGTTCGCGGACATTATGACCAAAGGCTTGCCTGTACATTTGTTTACTGATTTAGGTCCAGTCTTCGCGTCCGAGATCATCCCGTTGCGACTGCGGGCGGGTATTAGAGATATAAATAGATATGTATAGCCTGACTTGTATTGTACTTCATATACTTGTACTCCAAGCCTTCTCGGCTATATATATGAAAGGCCACCCCCCGTTATTGGGTGTGCGGTGCACTCTCTACAATAATGTGATACATAAGTGAATCATGCATCTAAATCTGAAATTTTTAATTTGTTCATTTGTTTAATGGTGTTACTTATTTCCTTTTTTATGGCTAGAATCTGTTGCTCAAAGCTTCCAACTAAGGATTTTAGCAGCTCTTGATGAAATCTGTTTGTTCAAAGCGTCGAACCAAGGGTGTGACCTGCTGTAAATAGCTCATACTTATTTTAGGACTTTAAAGCAGTACTATGTTGTTTCATACATATCTTTGTTTCTTTAGTCATCAATTTTTTTTCTTCTTTTGATGTAGTGAGGTAATATCTGGAAATCCAAAGAACAGGGACCAATGTAAGTTGGCTTCAATTTTTAGTTAACTGCAATTACTGTTACACCTATCTCTTGCAAAAAGAATACTGTTGCACTCCTGCATGTTCTGTGTGCATTATCCTCATGATGACCAAAGTATTTTGTGTTCCCTGAAATTGCTAAATACTTGATCAATGGCTAAAGTTCATTTAGGCTCTAGCCTATCCATGAAAAACTTATCTGTCTAATCTAGAAATAGTACAATTGTTGATTGACTCACTTTAATGGTTGCCCTACTATTTTATGTTTTTTGTTCATTGTGGAACTCTGTTTTTCTATTAACCTGTAAGTCGAACCACTGAGATGTAAAAACCAATTATCTGGATTGATAACCTATTCTTTTGTTTGTCTTACATGAATAGTGACTAGAATTGTTGCTAGTGTTCTGATATAGTTGTATCTCATTGACTTAGGTTTGGTATTCTTGAATTTCTGCTTTTAGCTTTGATATTTGGTATATATGTCATTATTTTGTTACCTTGCTTATTTTTCTCTTCTCATTACATAAAACTTAACTTTAGTTTTACCAGCTGCATATCTCAATACTTGTTCATTCATTGTTTTTAGGGGTGCCAGAATTAAGAACTGGAAGTGAAAACAAATCTGGTAAACAAGTCATGGATAAGAAATTTTTGGAAAAAGTGGAAGCAGTTCGAAGGTACTGTCATATTTCCTCTATCATCCTGCTTCATTTAGTTAAAAATAACTTCTGTTTTTGTAGGATTAAGTTTATTTGTTCTTGCTGTTGTTGGATATATAAGTAGAAATGTTTCTGATTCTTGACAGTTTATAGATGGTACATAGAATGCTTTGTTAATGTAAGTGGAAATGTTTCTGCTTACTGACCAATTATAAATAGGACTTAGAATGCATGGCTAATTTATTACAAAATATGAAATAATTGTGTGAGGCGTTTGGCTGAGCATTCCATTTTAGCCTTTACCTTGGCATGCTGTGTTCTTGAATTTCTGACCTTTGTTTTGTCAAGGACTAGCCTACACCTGATCCAGTTCTGCATAGACATCCATATGGTTAATGTCCACTTTGTATCTTTGAGATTATTGTTAGAATTTCTTCAGCTTTGCTTACTTATTCAGAAACATTCCTTACATGAAGGCATGTATCAATCAGTGCAATTTGGATAATATTTCATAATTTGCACCATTATTGCTAGCTCTTGATAATAGATACACTCCTATTTACTATATAGGCTCTGAAAAATATATATATTATTTGGTATATTCCTTGCGAATACTTCTACTTAAGCATTTCTTGTTGCTCTCAACTTGGTTGCTTCTGTTCTGTTTAGGTCTGCTCTTGAGAAAAAGAAAGCTGAAGAAAACAAAGATTATCAAGCTATTGATTATGATGCTCCAATTGAGTCAGATAAAAGTACAATTGGCTTTGGTACTAGGGTCAGTTTTATTTTATGGACTTTCTCATGTTTTCCATGGTAAATTAGTAATTGATCTTCAGGTCATATACTTATCAGAATTCTCTCAGTAGGTTGGAATTGGCGTTGCTGTTGTTGTCTTTGGACTAGTCTTCGCTTTTGGGGATTTCCTTCCTTACGGAAGGTGAATCTACATCTACCACACAAATGGGCCACCAATAGTCCGTTCTTCATTACATTCTATCCATAGTGTTTGCATTTTATATTATTTATTTTAAAAATGATTTTCACTTGCCAAGATAGTGCAATGCATTATATAACTGTTACAACCAAGAAGTGTTCTGTCCTTGTCAAATGTCCTGGTAGCATGCAGAATAATGAAAGAGAAGGCAAAACAGGAATTTTTTTTTTTTTCAAAATTGCAATTGAAGTCAAATTTTGAAAGTTGAAAATTGAAGTCATTGATAAAAAATTCCAGGCTCAGTTAGAATGTTTTATGTTCTCTGTTAAAACTACATTTTCTTGAAAGAAAAGGGCAGGGGCTCTGCCATTCAACTTGGAAAGGAAGCAAAGAGAGTTGTGTGCAGGGTCGCAGGGAGCACCACAGCCACCCACAGGTTGCCCTCAAAAGAGCACTGGAACATAAAAAATGCAAAGTTGCAGACACACAAAAACAGCCCCTCAGGGAAATAAAACAACACCAAAATAGTGGGAACTCAAGTGAGAAATAATGCTTCTTATTTAGTTCTTTAGGAAAGCAGACTATATTTTTTTTAATAAAAACATCAAAACTGGAAGACTTGTATGAGGACTGAAAAGGGGAAGAGCATTCTCTCCTAAGGCAACCATCAGATGACTGTACAAATGGAATAGATACACTTATGAATATTTTTCTTGTGCTTGTTGTGACTACATTGTACCTCCTACACTTCCTTTTTCAGTGTTAGCCCTAGCAAAGAAAGTGCAGTAGTTAAACAAAAGCTTTCTCAAGAGGAAGAAGAAAAGTTTAAGGTAACCATTTCTCCCAATTTTGTATGTTTCGTTTGTTTACTTGCATGTGAAAAAAGAAATGAATTAATTAAAAGGTAATATCCATTGACAGACAATATTTCAATGAAAATGGAATATACATTTTTCTATCAGCTATTCACCTGCACCGTAACATTATTCAGGCAAGAATTTGCAGCGAAGAAAATATTTAAACTCTAAATGGCACGTAGCCGAGTATCAAAGAATAATAGCTTGGCTCTAGGGTTATTTAAAAGTGGCCACACCTTAAGTACTCAGGTATTGCACAAGTTCTGAATGTGCAATACTGGTATGATTGTTTTCGAATTGAAGGGCCAAAGAATTGTATTCATTTGCATTCATTTTTGCTAATTTGTTATCATACTAAGATATCATCAGTTCTTTTTTATTAGAATGCACTGCAAGGCTTTCAAGCAACACTGAGCAAGTCGCCTAATGATCCTACCGCTCTTGAGGTGAAGTGCTATTCGACATATCAAATTCGTACTGAAGTTTCTTATGTGCTGGTGCATGTGCACAAAAGTTTCTTAACTGTGTCTATGGATGCTCAATTTTAGATTAGTGGTGTCAATGGGGAACTCTGCCTATGGTGGGGTGTCTTTGGTGTCTCAGCATAGCAGGTCCCAAGTCCTAGTAAAGGAGGAGGGTTGTGTTAGGCGCGGCGAGCCAATATAAAAACTTAGCCACTTTAATGGAGATGAAATCCAAAAGAATCCCATTGGGGCGTAACCCTCTTAGCGACGCGCTATGTCGGAACCCGGGTATGGTGTTAAATGAGCAAGGGCCGGGTCGTCACCCCCGTGACGCACCGTGTCGCGATCTGGACACGGTGTCAAGTGAGTAAGGATCGGGTCATCGCATCCTTAGTGGTGCGCCACATCGGCGCCTGGGTGTGGTGCAAAATGAGCAAGGGTCTTCACACCTATCTCGGCAGGTGCGAAGGGTAAGGAAGCTAGTCGAGCCAACTAGGATCCATTTAGGTAGCTGGAATGTAGGGTCCTAGTGGACACAGTGATTAGGAGGCGTGTAAATATCTGATGCGTCCAAGAGACTAAATGAAAGGGGCAGAAGGCGAAAGAGGTGGACAATACCGGCTTCAAGCTCTGGTACACAGGGACAACTTCAAATAAAAATGGAGTAGGAGTTTTGATTGATAAGAGCCTTAAGGATGGTGTGGTGGAGGTGAGAAGGCAAGGGGATAGGATCATCTTAGTTAAACTTGTCATTAGTTATATGGTCTTAAACGTAATTAATGTGTATGACCCCCAAGTAGGTCATGATGAGAGTGCTAAGCGGCTTTTCTTGGAAGACTTAGATCGCTTGGTTAGAGCTGTCCCTAATAGCGAGAAGCTCTTTATAGGAGGTGATCTTAATGGCCATGTAGGTACATCAAGTGCAGGTTTTGAGGCGGTTCATGGGGGTTTCGGATATGGTAGTAAGAACCAGGAGGGAGAGGAAGTCTTAGACTTCGCCATAGCTTTTGATCTGATGATAGCTAACACTTTCTTCCGTAAGAGATAGTCCCATTTAGTGACCTTTAGTAGTGGCCAGCACTCTAATCCAATCGACTTTGTCCTTACAAGAAGGAGGGATAAACGAACATGCGTGGACTATAAGGTGATACCTGGAGAATGTGTGGTCACTCAACACAAGCTGGTGGTGGCTAACTTCCGCTTTCTGGTGCAAGCTCGTGGGAACAAACAAGCTAGGGTTGCTAGAATGAAGTAGTGAAAATTAGAAGGGGAGACATCAAAGATCTTTAAGGAAAAGGTCATTGAAGAGGGCCCTTGGAATAATGAAGGCGATGCAAACAGCATGTGGGAGAAGATGGCAACATGCGTTCGGAAGGTTGCTTCAGATGTGCTTGTAGTGACCAAAGGGAGCGGATGCGACTCGAAAGACACTTGGTGGTGGAATGAAGATGTGCAAAAGGCTATTAAGGAAAAGGAGTGCTATAAGTGCTTGTATCATGACAGGTGTGCAAACAACATAGAGAAGTACAAGGTGGCAAAGAAGACTGCAAAACAAGCGGTGAGGCAAAGGGGCGGGCCTATGAGGACCTTTACCAACGTTTGAGTACGAAGGAAGGAGAGAAGGACATTTATAGGATGGCTAGGGCTTGCTATAGGAAGACAAGGGACTTCAACCAAGTCAAGTACATAAAGGATAAGAGGGAGCGGCTCTTGGTGAAGGAGAATGAGATCAGACATAGATGGCAAGAGTATTTTGATAAATTGTTCAATGGTGAGAACGAGAACACCACCGTTCAGCTAAACGGCTTGTTTGATGACACTAACAGGCGCTTTGTGCGGAGGATTCAAGAATCGGAGGTTAGGGAAGCCTTGAAAAGGATGAAAGGGAGCAAAGCGATGGGCCATGATGGTATCCAATCAAGGTGTGGAGATGTCTTGGGGATATAGCTATAGTATGGCTAACCAAGATGTTCAACAATATCTTTCAATCGAACAAGATGCCTGAAGAGTGGAGAAAAAACATAATGGTACCAATCTACAAGAACAAAGGAGATATCCAAAGTTGTACTAATTATCGGGGAATTAAGTTAATGAGCCACACTATGAAGTTATGGGAAAGATTCATCGAGCAACGCCTGCGAGGAACGACGCAGATATCAACAAACCAATTTGGTTTCATACTCGTAAGGTCAACCACAAAAGCAATATTCTTAATAAGACAGGTTATGGAGCGGTTTAGAGAGCAGAAGGACCTCCACTTGGTTTTCATTGATTTGGAGAAGGCTTATGACAAGATACCAAGAAATGTTATGTGGTGGTCTTTGGACAAACATAAAGTCCCATCAAAGTACGTGACCCTCATTAAGGACATATACAACAATGTTGTGACTAGTGTTCGAACAAACAATGGTAACACAGATTACTTCCTGATTAAAATTTGACTTCATCAAGGGTCAGTCTTAAGCCTGTATCTCTTTGCCTTGGTAATGGATGAGGTTACTAGGAACATACAAGGGGATATCCCTTGGTGTATGTTGTTCGCTGATGATGTAGTGTTAGTGGACGAAAGCGAGACGGAAGTAAATAGGAAACTAGAGTTATGGCGGCAGACCCTTGAGTCTAAAGGTTTTAGATCATTGTTTTTTAGGCGCTGCGGCAACGCGCGGCGCCCTACCCCCTTCACAACGCCTAGGCATTTATGGCGAACGCCTAGGCGACGCCATATGATCATCTTAATATATATTGATACTAAAATTCAGAAGCAAATCATACCTTAATATTGCCAAGTCTTAGCATGTAATACCATAATAAATAATACTACCAGAGTGCTAGTGCACAACGTAAAGTACCAAAATAGCAAATCTGAAATCTCTCATCACTCAATAGCCACAAATTAGTCTCTAATAACATAATATAACTTAATGACTAGTGCTGCAGGGAAAGAAACAGAGGAAGAGGGAAAGAAACAGAGGAAGAGAAAGAAACAGAGGAAGAGGAGGGAAGCAGAGGAAGAGGAGACCAAAGAGGAGGCAGGGAGCATACGAGGCGAACGGGTAGACGGTCGACGGAGGCGGGCGAGCAGGTGCGGACGGGCAGGAGCTGCAGGTGCGGTGCAGACGGACCCCTGGTGGACTCGAGCAGCCAGGAGGAGATGCAAGGGCCGACTCGCGGGAGGTGCGCGCGGCCGGTGGACTCGAGCAAGGAGCGGCAAGCCTCCGCCTCCGCCTCTGCCGCCAAGAAGCAGGCCGCTGCCTCTTTTCCTCTCCTCTCTCCATGAAGCTGTAGCGGCCCGCACCTGTGGTAAAAGCCCTCGAGCAGGAGGTTTGCCGCGCAACAGCATATATGCGGTCGATTCCCTCCCTTTTCCTTCTAGCGCGGACGCGACGCGGTCGATTCCTGCTAGTTTTCATTGCGTCCGCTCGATTCCCTGCCCGATTCCATCTTCCTCTCGACTTGCTGCTCCGGCGTCCGCCACAGGCCTCTAGGCGCTCGCCCGATGCCTTTCCACGCCTAATTGACGCCTAATCTCATATGGCTGACGGCATATGCACGCATGCCGTGGCGACCCCGACGCCCAGCACCCTGGGCACGCCTTGTCGCCTAGGCGACGCCTCAAAAACAATGTTTTAGATTGAGCAGAACTAAAACGGAAAACATGAGATGCGACTTTGGTGGAGTTGTACAGGAGGAGGGAGATGTGAGTTTGGAAGGTCAAGTAGTGCATAAGAAGGATACCTTTAGGTATCTGGGATCGATGCTACAGAGGGATGGAAATATTGATGCGGACGTTAGCCATAGAATCAAAGCACGGTGGATCAAGTGGCGACAAGCTTCTGGCATTCTCTATGATAAGAGGGTACCACAAAAGCTAAAAGGCAAGTTCTATAGAACGGCGATTAGACCGGCTATGTTGTATGGAGCAGAATGTTGGCCTACAAAGATTCGACATGTTCAACAACTGAGTGTTGCAGAAATGCGTGTGTTGCGATGGATTTGCGGTCACACAAGAATGGACCGAGTTCGGAACGATGATATACGTGATCGCCTAAAGGTAGCACCAATTGAAGAAAAGCTTGTCCAACATCGGTTGAGGTGGTTTGGCCATGTCCAAAGGAGACCTCCAGAGGCACCAGTGCATTGTGGAGTCCTAAGCCAAGCTAATAATATGAGGAGAGGTAGAGGAAGATCGAAATTGACATGGGGGGAGGCAATAAAAAGATATTTGAAAGCTTGAGATATACGTAGAGATCTATGTTTGAATAGGAGTCCTTGGAAAACAGCTATTGAAGTGCCTAAACCGTGACTTGGGGCTCTTGCTAGGTTTCAACTCTAGCCTACCCTAGCTTGCTTGGGATTGAAAGGCTATGTTGTTGGTGGTGGTGTAAATGGGGAAAAAATGTTTGGAGGATTGTTTGTGGTACACCTTGGAACAACCTTTTGATCTAAACATTTTGATTGGGAGTTTTTTTTTTCATCGTACATGTAGGAGAGCTGCATATCTTTAATATTGACAAAAGAGAGGCGGGGGGTGTTGTTGGTAAAGAAACCCTTACAACACACCTACACCACACGCGATTGGAAGTGCACTATTTTCTAATCTTGCCTGAAAATGAAGGTTGTTTTGATAATATCCTTCAAAGATATTTGTACCCTCTAATTGATACACAGTTTTAATAGCCCTTAGGGTGTGAACAGAGCACAATTCCTCTGTTATTCGTTCATGTTCAGGTGGATTCTCTTTTCAAAGAACTGTTAATTTGGAGTCAGTGAAAGACACCAGGTTAAAGTACAGCATGACCACAAGTAGCAGCTGGGAATTGGGATCCCGGGAAAGTGTTCTTATCAATCAGGACTGCAGATTTCACCACCTTCATAACAAGAAACTACATTTCACAATTCACAACTTCATATCAATGTCCACAGAAAACCTTCGAAAACAGCCTCTAGCTCCATTTTGACATAAACATAAGCACTATGGGCATGATTGGTTGGTTGTATTTCCATCCAGGCCCATCAGATGCAAGCACCGCATGATTGGTTGGGTGCGCCAGCATTCTAGTCAGGCTGACCCTGCAAAAGGAGCCGCCGGTCCTGGCTCTCCATGTGAGATTTTTCCTCGTTCCCATGGAGCCTGGCTGGGGTGGTGCCAGTGCACGCGGGAGGCCGAAATCACTTTTGCGCTTGTGCATCCTGGGAACCAAACAACAGCCCTGCTGGACCAAGCTGACAGAACACGAGAAACCAAACAGACCCTCCTCGCATGTGCCCAGCATGGCTGCTAGGGGCCTGGTTGGCTCGCGCATCCTGGTTGCGTTCGGAAGTCAACCCATCGCCCCCTATATGGATGGAAACAATAATGCTGATGCTTTTGAAGGGGCAAGGCTGAGGGGAATGCCAAGAGCAATGTGAGGAAAATCATCGGGATGAACAGTTGAGCATGACTTGTTGCTCAGAAACAGTTTATAGTTTCGACCTTTCAGAGACCATAATTGGTACTCTGCTAAGGGCCTAGTTCCCAACGTCGAAAGTAGCTATTGGACCATCTGACATCTAGATGCGGGATTCCCATTAAGAGCAACATAGGTGCACAGGTGGCTTGGGTGGTATTTAGAGCACTGTTATACACATGTTTGTTTCTCTGGTTGGTATTAGTATGTAGGAAATGAAATTTTTTGGAAGACAACATGCATTTGAATGGATTTTGATCACATCCATTTAGACACTCCAATTTTCATGAAATGTTTTTTATTTAATTTCTACTCTTTTTGTTTCATACTATGCATGTTCAGTTTTCATATGGTCACACAGGGTGCAGCAGTATCGTTGGTTGAACTAGGTGAGTATGAGAAGGCATCAACGTTCCTTGAGAAGCTAATAAAGGTGTGCTAATTGTTCGCTCCTTGTTATCATTTAGGCCTTATTTGGATGCATGTGTATCCACTTCAATCCACATGTGTTGGAGTGGATTGGAATGGAACTTAGTTTAATTCCACTCCAATCCACTTCAAGACATGTGGATTGAAATGAATACATGCGCATCCAAACAAGGCCTTAGATGGTCTGTCAATCTTATGGAATTATTGTCATGTACATATACATATTCTACTTGATGCAGGTAATCCCTGATAAAGCAGAAGCATACCGTTTGCTTGGTGAAGTAAAGTTTGAGCTCAAGGATTATGAAGGGAGTTCATCAGCATACAGAAGCGCTTTATCTGTAAGTAAATCTGTATGCGCTTCTATGTTTTGCACTCTATCTTGTGTTGCAACTGCACTACTTCCTGTTCAATAGCACTTTGAGCTATTCGCAGACTAACAATTGAAACAGTCATCAGATAATATTGATTTTGAAGTTCTCCGTGGGCTTACAAATTCATTACTTGCTGCTAAGAAGCCAGATCAGGTGTGTAAAGCTCTATTGAACATCGTAATAGCACTTTGATTTTCGCCTTCTGGGATAGTAATTAGTGTTACTAACATTGGGTATTATGCAAGCTGGTAATTACTCATTAGTTCTGATGACAATACATAGAGTCCATCACTCTATTGGCAATGTGGTGTGGGCCTATAATATATACTGTCCTTGATACAGTCATAATTGTAGATTGATTAATGCTATTGACAATATTTGGTTAAGCCACGACTTGACTTTTGTAGCATTAATACAATCTGCCTTATCTGTGGGCGGATCATCTGATCATTAGTTTTGTGGGAAGCTCGACCAAAACCCCTGAAGGCAGTATTCATGGAAACTATCCGTTCCTGATAATTCTGACTGTCAAGTGTGATATTGATAGCAATTGCATTGGGCTGTGACATTGAAGAGAAACAGGGAGAGATAACAGCAAATACCAGTAACTGGAGAGCACCAGAGACCTTCCAGCAATGACCTTGTGCCTCCAGCAGCACTGACCTCCAATCCTCCATTCGCCTTCACCATTCACCAAGCATGAACCGAAGCAGGATGAAGGGCTGCAGGGGTACGTCATGGTACATGACGGCCATGCGAGCCAATTCCATATGACAGAGATGATTCCATTATGGGTGGATAAGTGACTGAGGTTGAGCTCGGCTTCACGGTGGGAGACAGCAGAAGTTGAAGACAATCCTGGGGCATGACAGCAAACTGAGCAATAGGCGGATAGCGGGGAGGAGCCGATCTGATGAGATCCACGCAATGGAAAATCGGCTGCAACACCGTCCTGTTTAATCATGGCTAGCCGCGAATAAGGGGCTGGGAGCGCAACGCTGGCCTGATTTGCTGCGAGCCACATGACAGATGATGGCTGCAATGGCAGCCTGATGGTGTGAGTGGGTTCAGTGGGTGGGCTAAAAAGATTGGTTAGGTTTAACCTTAAACCACATCCATGGCTTTGATACCATATTAGTGTTACTAACCTTGGGGATTAATGAAGATTATCAGTCCATTAGTGTTGATGACAACATATAGAGTCCACCATGAACCGTATGGGCCTGGATATTCCTAACAATTAGTTGACCGTATTTTTCAAAGCATTGACATGGAAATCTCTCAATAGTTACTAGTGAGTAAATAACTAGGCCTAAACAAAATATGATGACATGTCTTCATGGATTCAACTCCGCCTATGGTGGGGCGCCTTTGGTGTCCCAGCATAGCAGGTCCCAAGCCCTGGTAAAGGAGGAGGGTTGTGTTAGGCGTGGCGAGCCAATGTAAAAACTTAGCCACTTAAATGGAGATGAAACCCGAAAGAAAATCGTTGGGGGCGTAACCCTCTTAGCGACGCGCCATATCGGAACCCGGGTATGGTGTTAAATGGGCAAGGGCCGGGTCGTCACCCCCGTGACGCGCCGTGTCGTGATCTGGGCATGGTGTCAAGTAACCAAGGATCGGGTCGTCGCTTCCTTAGTGGCGCGCTACATCGGCGCCCGGGTGTAGTGAAAAATGAGCAAGGGTCTTCGCATCAGAGTCGACGGGTGCGAAGGGTAAGGAAGCTAGTCGAACCAACTAGGATCCGTTTAGGTAGTTGGAATGTAGGGTCACTTACAGGTAAGTTAAGAGAATTAGTTGATACCGCGACTAGGAGGCGTGTAAATATATTATGCGTTCAAGAGACTAAATGGAAGGGTCAGAAGGCGAAGGAGGTGGACAATACATGTTTCAAGCTTTGGTATACAGGGACAGTCGCGAATAGAAATGGAGTAGGAGTTTTGATTGATAAGAGCCTCAAGAATGGTGTGGTGGGAGTGAGAAGGCAAGGAGATAGGATTATCTTAGTCAAGCTTGTCGTTGGTGATATGGTCTTGAACGTAATTAGTGCGTATGCCCCCCAAGTAGGCCTCGACGAGAGTGCTAAGAGACAGTTCTGGGAAGACTTAGATGGCCTGGTTAGAGCTATACCTAGTAGTGAGAAGCTTTTTATAGGAGGAGATCTTAATGGGCATGTAGGTACTACAAGCGCAGGTTTCGAGGCAGTTCATGGAGGTTTTGGGTATGGTAGTAGGAATCAGGAGGGGGAGGAAGCTCTAGACTTCGCGGTAGCTTTTGACCTGATGATAGCCAACACTTTCTTTAGAAAGAGAGAATCTCATCTAGTGACCTTCAGTAGCGGACAACACTGTAGTCAGATTGACTTTGTCCTCGCAAGAAGAAAGGACAAACGAGCATGCTTGGATTGCAAGGTGATACCAGGGGAGTGTGTTGTTTCTCAACATAAGCTTTTGGTGGCAGATTTTTGTTTTCAGATACGTGCCCGTAGGGATAAACAAGCTAAGATTGAAAGAACAAAGTGGTGGAAACTAAAAGGGGAGACGTCAGAGGTATTTAGGGAAAGGGTTATCAAAGGGGGCTCTTGGAAGGAAGAAGACGACATAAACAATATGTGGGACAAGATGGCAACCAACATTCGGAAGGTAGCCTCAGAGGTGTGTGGAGTAACCAAAGGAAGGGGACGTGAGGCTAAAGATACTTGGTGGTGGAATGAGGAAGTCCAAAGGGCTATTAAGGAGAAGAAAGAATGCTATAGACGCTTGTACCATGACAGGAGTGTGGACAATATAGAGAAGTATAAGGTGGCAAAGAAGACTGCAAAGCGAGCTGTAAGTGTGGCAAAGGGTAGAGCGTACGAGGATCTTTACCAACATTTGAGTACGAAGGAAGGAGAGAAGGACATTTATAGGATGGCTAGGGTTCGTGAGAGAAAGACACGGGACTTCAACCAAGTTAAGTGCATTAAGGATGAAAGGGAGCATTTCTTGGTAAAGGAGGATGAGATCCGACATCGATGGCAAGAGTATTTTGACAAATTGTTCAATGGTGAGAATATGGACACAACCTTTCAGTTGGATGACTCTTTTGATGACACCAATAGGCGCTTTGTGCGGAGAATCCAAGAATCTGAGGTCAGAGAGGCGTTGAAAAGGATGAAAGGAGGTAAGGCGATGGGACCGGATGGTATCCCAATCGAGGTGTGGAGATGCCTCGGGGACATAGCTGTAGTATGGTTAACCAAGCTGTTCAACCATATTTTTCGATCGAACAAGATGCCTGATGAGTGGAGGAGAAGTATATTGGTACCGATCTACAAGAATAAAGGGGATATTCAAAGTTGTACAAATTACCGAGGAATTAAGTTGATGAGCCATACTATGAAGCTATGGGAGAGAGTTATCGAGCATTGCTTGAGAGCAATAACGCGGGTCTCTATGAACCAATTTGATTTCATGCCCGGAAGGTCAACCATGGAAGCCATTTTCTTAATAAGACAAGTTATGGAGCGGTATAGGGAGAAGAAGAAGGACCTACACATGGTTTTTATTGACTTGGAGAAGGCTTATGATAAAATACCAAGGAATGTTATGTGGTGGGCGTTGGACAAACATAAAGTCCCAACGAAGTACGTCGGGCTCATTAAGGACATGTATAGCAATGTTGTGACTAGAGTTCGAACAAGTGATGGAGACACGGATGACTTCCCGATTAGGATAGGACTACATCAAGGGTCAGCTTTGAGCCCTTATTTGTTTGCTTTAGTGATGGATGAGGTCACAAGGGACATACAAGGGGACATCCCTTGGTGTATGCTTTTCGCGGACGATGTAGTGCTAGTTGATGAAAGCCGGACATGAGTGAATCAGAAACTAGAGTTATGGCGGGAGACTTTGGAGTCCAAAGGTTTTAGACTTAGTAGAACTAAAACTGAGTATATGAGATGTGACTTCGGCACTACTACTCGGGAGGAGGAAGATGTTAGTTTGGAAGGTCAAGTAGTGCCTAGGAAGGATACCTTTCGATATTTAGGATCAATGCTACAGAGGGACGGGGATATTGATGAAGATGTTAGCCATAGAATCAAAGCAGGGTGGATGAAGTGGCGGCAAGCGTCTGGTGTCCTATGTGACAAAAGGGTACCACAGAAGCTAAAAGGCAAGTTTTATAGGACGGCGATTAGACCTGCTATGTTGTATGGTGCAGAATGTTGGCCTACGAAAAGACATATTCAACAGCTAAGTGTCGCGGAAATGCGTATGTTGCGTTGGATTTGCGGTCATACAAGAAGGGATCGAGTTCGGAACGATGATATACGTGAGAGATTAGGGGTAGCGCCAATTGAAGAAAAGCTTGTTCAACACCGGTTGAGATGGTTTGGACATGTGCAACGGAGACCTCCAGATGCACCGGTGCGTAGTGGAATCCTAAGTCAGGACAGTAACGTGAAGAGAGGCAGAGGAAGACCGAAGTTGACTTGGGTAGAGGCAATAAAAGGAGACTTGAAAGGATGGAATATACCCAAAGACTTAGCCTTAGATAGGAGTGCTTGGAAGACAGCTATTCACGTGCCTGAACCTTGATTGCTTCTGTTGGGTTTCAACTCTAGCCTACCCCAACTTGTTTGGGACTTAAAGGCTTTGTTGTTGTTGTTGTTGTTGTTGTGATGTCTTCATGGATTCCTTATCCTTACGTTAATAATGGACAAAGTCCACTTTTTGACTTGGATATGGCTTCATGTTAGATTTACGTTCCTTAGTAATCGAAAACGAGCAAATAATCCTCTCTTGGCTCCAATGCAATGGGATCTCGTCATGTGAGTTTTGCTACCATTACAACTATCACAGATTGGAGAACTGCCATTACTATTCGTGTATTTGGAAAACTGCCATTACAATTCGTTGTGTACTTGAGCCTCACTTTGTACACTTGACTCATCCCTGGACGTCTAGACGCATACTATCTCTCCGTACGGACTAAATTGCCCATCTCCCCACCTCACTTACAAGAGCCCACTTGTCTCATCCCCTTCCTCCCTCCCCTATCTGTCTTCCTCATTCTCTCACCTGCACTAGCCGCTGCCTCTGTAACCGCGCTTGCCTGCGGCGCCAACCAGCCTTATGTGAGGCGCCCGCAAAGATCGCTCCATGGCTAATGAGCCACATCATGCAACAGTGTGCATGGAGCCTACCATGGCCGCAACAAGCATCATCCACATGTGAGCGAACAAAGAGTAGCACGGGGAAGAAGTTGCAGATGGTGGTGGGAGATCCACTAGTATTCACCCATGGGAGCTCTGCCGGAGTTGGAGAAGAACATTCTCGATTGTGGGAGCTCGGCTATGGGGGCTCTGTCTGATTTGGAGAGGGCGAGGAGTTGAAGGATGACGAGGCGGCAGTGGATGCCTCGTGCCATCCTTCCTTTTCAATAGCCTGCCGTCTTCCGCTTAGGCCCGAGCGGTGGCGCGGCTAGGTCCGCGGACGGCGGATCATCTTCTGCTTGGGTCCAAGCAGCGTGGTGGCTAGGTCCGCGGGGGTGACGCCGAGTCCTCGGTGGAGGGGTGGCAACATAGCAAGGTCCACCGGGGCAGGAGGCGGCAACACCGGGGACCATGGGATTGGAGGGCATGGAATCGACAGAGAGCGTGGGGGTAGGACACGGCCACCTGGAGTCACGACGACCTCCATGGCCTGGAGCTTGAGAGCAAGAGAGATTGTGTGGTGAGGATAAGTCTGAAGAGTGGGTCCACAGCAGTGTAAGGTGGGACCCGCAGTCAGCAAGGGGAGGGTGAAGGGTGTGGCAGGGGCATTTCTGTCCATTCGAAAATACGGTAGCTCAAGGGTGAGTCAAACTACATCCCAAACGTATATCATGGCATATTTTAGGTAGATGAAAAATTATAATGGCAAGCCTTGAAATAGATGAATAGTAATGACAGTTCTCCAATCCACCATGGTAGTTATAATAGCAACAATCCAATTAACCAATATAATGCGCGCGGTTGAGGATGAACACTGCCGTGGTCATCGCCTCTCCCTAGAACTCCACCGGCATCTTCTTAGCCTTCATCATCGACCTCGCCGTGCCGACCATTGTCTGGTTGCGCCTCTCCACCACGCCATTCTACTGCGGTGTGTACGGCGCGGTGTGGTGGCGCACCACATCTTGATCCGCGCAGTACGCTGCAAACGCTACAAAGGTGAATTCACCGCCGCGATCAGTCCGCAGTACGCGTAGCTTCTTGCCGCTCTCCGCCTCCGGGCGCGCCTTGAACTTCTTGACCGCTTCCGCTACCTCGGTCTTGCTGGTCAGAAGCTGCAGCCACATGAACCGGCTGCAGTCATCCATCAGCAAGATGAAGTACTTGCACCCGCCGTGCGTTGCCAGCGTGATCGGCCCGCAGAGGTCACCATAGACCAGCTCGAGGGCCTCTACCGCCGGTACTTCGCCGTCTTCGGGAACGACAGCCTTCTTTGTTTCCCGGCCAGGCAGTTGTAACACAGCTCGCCTGTGTGCTCGATGTGTGGCAACCTCCAGACCATCTTTTCCATCATGCCGAGGGCGTCGAAGCTGAGATGGCCATAGCGGGTGTGCCACAGCCACGGCTCCTTCGTGCGCTGCGCAGCCAAGTAGATGGGCTTCTCCACCTTCAAGTCGAGCAGGTACAACCGGTTCCGGGACCTTCACCTTGGCAAGAAGACGCTGCTCCCGGTCCCTGATCCTGAGGACGCCGTCCTTGATCAGCACCTTGCTGCCGCGCTCATCCAGCTGGTCAATGCTGATGATGCTTGAACGCAGTTGCGGGATGTAATATACATCCGTCAGCGCGCGGTGCTCGCCGTTCTGGCACCTGAAGATGATGGTGCCGCGCCCTCGGATCGCCACCCTTGAGTCGTCACCGAACTTCACCGTACCGGTCACGTTGCCGTCGAGCTCGGAGAAGGCTGCCTTGGAGCCCGTTACGTGGTTGCTGACATCGGAGTCCAGGTACCACCGCTGCTCTCGCTCGACGTCCACACGTCCGAGGTGGACTTGGGCGCGCGGTTCGTCGAGGTTGACAGCCTTCAGAGCCTTCCCGTGCTCCTCCACCGCCATCACCTCTCCCTTCTCCTTGGCCTCAACATTGTGCAGTGCACAGAACGTCGCTATCAGGAGAGTGGCCTCATCATCATCATCAGCCTGCGCCAAATGAGCCTCAGCCTTCTTCTCCTGCTTGCGATTTGGGCACTTCTTTGCCCAATGGCCAGTCTTCCCGCAGCGTCAGCAGGCGTTGGGGTCGACCTTCTTCTTCTCCGAAGAAGCCTTGCTGCGGCGCTTGCCATCGCCACCGCGGCTGGAGGAGGCTTCCCCGGTCTTCTTCATCCGGGCAGCCCACTCCTCCTCTGTCAGCAGCAGCTTGCCGCTGTCCGTCGTTGCTATGGCCTGCTCCATGCGCTCGTCCACCACCCGCAGACGGCCTGTCACATCCTCAATAGTGAGGGTGGACAGATCCAGCATCGTCTCTATGGAGAGAACGATCTGGATGTACTTCACCGGCACGGAGTGGAGGTACTTGGAGACCACCTCTTCTTCGTCGATGGTGACACCGTGGCTCCCCAGATTGCTGATGAGCGACTGCAGGCGGAGGGAGAAGTCCTCCATCGACTCACCATCCTTGAACCTGAGGTTGGCGTACTCCTGCTTCAGCAGCTGTGCCGTCGCCTTCTTTACGCGATCAAAGCCGACGCGCATCGCTGCAATGGCCTCCCACGCCTCCTTACCAGACTTCTTCGCCCCCAACGGCTCCCGGTACTCCGTAGGCACAACAGTGAGGATGGCCTCCAGCGCTGACATGTCATCTTCTTCTACATCGGTGCCCTTGTCGATGGCGTTCCAGAGCTGTCGGGCTCTGAGCTTGACCTTCATGATCACCGCCCACTCGTCATAGTTGGTGCGAGTCAGCTGTGGCCAAGTAGTGCCGCTGACCTCCTACACCGTGCACACGACGACCTCCTGTCGTGGCTGAGCATCCCTAGCAGCACTGTCGCCTCCCGCAGCTCCGCTGTTGTCGCCCGTCTCCGAGCCAGGTGCCATCGCCGGCGATTAGTCCGGCGATGCAGGCGAACCTGTATGGCTCTGATACCACTTGTTGGTCCCTCACTGCCCTGCACAGGTAAACAGTAAGCTTACCAGCACACACACTCACTCACTATGGCTAGAGATAGAAGAAGGGGTGAGCACAAGCACACACAGGCACAAGTACCAGCATTGGCCAGAGCTCTGCTCTTTTGGTTTGTGGCAACTGAACTGTCTATTTTCATTGCATAGAGGTAGAGTATATACAACTCATGTACCAACTATAAGGTACACATGAGCATGGCTGAGTACAGCCCCAACTACTCCTAGTACTAGCAGTACAATTCCTACCTCAGCCCACTACCAAGACATGGCTGATGTATTAGCTACCAACTAATGTATCAGTGGTGGCCTATTGCCCTACTGCTACATCAACTAGGACAACAGAGAATGACCTATTGCCAAATCTGCTGTGCAACAAACAAAGAGTGAGAGGTCAGCAGCAGATTATGTCTTACATCCCTTAATGATCATGCTGGCAATTTTGTTGCTCTTTTCCCACTTCTCAAGCTTAGTGTTGTAAGTTCTTATTACATGAGCAGACACATTTGCAGCGGGTGCAACATGCTTATCCTCATGTAGTGCGTGGTTTTAGTCCGTGACTCTGAGCACCACTAACACCTCTTTCCATGCAGGATAGTTGGTGCCATTCAGGGGGTTGATGTTGCTAACGAGGCCCGCTAGACGGTGGGTTAGGCGCCATTGGGGGCCTGTCCGGCAACGCCCCCGTGAACATCAGGGCCAGCGCCGTTGACACCGGAGCCCTTGGTGGCACGGCGGCTGCGCTTGCCACGTTTGCCGCGTTGCTGGTAGGAGCTGCTGCCGAACCCACCACCGGAGTTGCCCCCAGAGGCCGCCTGTTGAGGGCGTTGGGGCGGCTAGGGCCGATGAGTGCCTGGCGGAGTGGTCGATGGCGGGTGGGGGCTGGCGGCTTGGTGTTGCCTGTCCATGGTAAGCTCCTCCAAGCGTAGGTCGTCACGCATCCACAGGATGGAAGGGAATGGGTTGCTGCGGCGGAGGTGGAGCTCGATGGCAGTGAAGTGCTCGTTGAGGCCTCGGATGATGTTTGAGGATGAGGGTGCGGTCGTGACGTGCTCGTCAAGATCGCGAAGGTCCTCGGCCATCCGCTTGTAGCGGCGGCAATACTCGACGATGGGAGATCGCCCTGCTGGAAGGAGCTGAACTCCTGGTTGGTGTAAAGGCGCGGGTCGTACGGTTCCCGAGGAACTGGTAAGTTACATAGGCGGTGGCATCGTGCTGGGAGACAATGTTGGCAAGATCGTCGGAGATGGTGCCGAGGAGCCAGATGCGGACGACACTATCCATGCGTACCCAGTCCGGGGAGTAGGGCACAACGTCGTCAGAGGACGTGGCGCTCCAAGGAGAACTTCCCAACGGTGAGGAGGAACGACTCGCGCCACCGGGCGTAGAAGCTGGAGGTGACGTCGAGGAGCAGCGGCACGAGGGCGTGGATGTTCTACACGGTGGCGGCCTTAGGCGTGCAGTTTCAGAAGGTCTGCGGCCTCGTGTTGAAGGAGAGCGGCGGCGGGAGGATTGCCGTCGGCGACGGGGGCATCATCAGTGGCGGCTTCCTCGTCGCGGTGCAGCTCCGCGGTTGCGCGCTCACGGGCAGCGCTGTCGAGGGCGTCACGAAGGTGGGCATCGACCGCGTCGTGCTCGGTTTGGGCAAGGCCTCGCGCTCTGTCTCTGCCGCGCGGGCAAGAGCAGCATCGCGGGCGGCCTTGGCTGTGCGCTCGTGATCCTCCAAGGCAGCGCGAGCTTTCTCAGCGCACTTGAGGGCAGCAGCGTCGGCGGAGAGATCCTGAGGGGCGACGGGGTCGGCCATGGAGCAGCGTTGGAGAGGATGGCGCGCTGGGTGCGGAAGAAAAAAAGGAACATGTGATTAACCTAGGCTCTGATTACCATGAAAGCAATTGAGATTACATGATTTTGCATTGATCGGTGTGTGAAATACATATACAAGAGTCTGCATGTACTATAGACTAGGAGAGCCACGGAAAGATGTCACCGCATGGCTACATGCGGGGATCCACTGGACGTGGTCACCACCAACATGCTTGCCATGCCACCAATCCCTCTGGCTATTGAGTTTCTAGCATGATTGTGTCAAAACCACATAGCATCTCAAGAGCTCCTTAAAACAATTCCCTAATTTGTTTTTCGGCAAAAAGGGAAAAAAAACTGCACTCAACAGTTTTTTATATGAACTCTCTAAAGATAAGCACTTGTTAATCTTCCCCTCAACTCCAGATATGTGCATGCGTTGCACACTTGTTATCGGCACTTGGTGCTAGTTTTTTTCCCTCCCCGCATGGTTTTCTTTGCTGACCCTGGCTGTGGCTGGCCGGGAGTTGCCAGTTGCCAGCTAGGGAGCTGCAGTAGCCTAGGCTGGGGGCGCCGCCAGCGCACAGGGAAATCCTTGTGGTGGGCCCAGTTTAGCAACCAAATATTGCAAACTATTGGAGAAAGGCAATCGAGCTACCTACTTATTTTGTTTACTTGGTACAATCATTGGTTTAACAAGTGATTTTTACAAAACTATTGGATATGCTCTTAGTATGAAAACTGGGTTCAATTGGGTGCACAGTGATTGGTCCTAATATTTGAGGGTTGTAAAATGAATGTTGTCTATGCTCTATGTGATCTACACTTATAAGATATCTTCATATTTTACTCCCTATTAAGAAAAATTCCATTACTGAATGATTATAATTCTGCAACTTGGATTCTAGTATTGAACTTTTGATTACTTCATTCAGACAAAAAAAACATGCCGATTTTGATGAATTAATGCCTGCTCAATTTTCTGAAGGCAGTTGATATAATTCTGTTATGCCATCGAAAGTTGAATGAAAAGAGTCAAACAGGACTAGTGGATTTGGAGGCTGCAAATGACAATGATCGCCAGAAGCCTCAAGATATTGACCCGATCCAAGTAAGTACCTTGTGGTATCATGGGGTCTGCTCTTATTATCTGTTCTTTTGTAAAAACACAATCTTTTGTGTATTGGAATAGATAACTGAACTCATGACAACATAGGTTTTGACTCTAATGGGGGTTTTATGTATGTGCTCTGTTGTGGGTAGCCTGCGTGCAGCTGTAGTGCTCCTTGTACACTGAACTAGCAATCCTTTCTTCCTTAATTGAATGGCAAAACTCCTGCCCTTTTATTTCAAAAAAATAATGGGAAGTTTAGGCAAATTGATTTGTAACTTTTTCACAATGTTGTTTAGATACTAAGATAGGACACATGGTCAGTTGCTTATTTACTGTATAATTCTTGTGACTTCAGTTTGGTCTGTGTAATTGATGTCGATAGGAGAACTTAACTTGTTTTAAGTACAATATTGTTTTCAAATTCTATCACAGGTTGACCTGCTTTTAGGGAAGGCTTATTGTGATTGGGGCCATATCAGTGATGCTATTTCCGTCTACGATACGCTAATCACTGAACATCCTGAAGACTTCCGTGGTTACTTAGCGAAGGTACTTATGAATTTCTCTTCTTTTTGGCGCTATACATAGAGTCAGTTAATCTTTTTAGCACAAAGTAAAAGATGAAGTCAGAAGTGGTCTTAATTGTTCCAACAGATTTGAGATGCCAATCAGATCTAACCAGTTTTAGCATACTGAACAATGAATATTACCTCTGATTCCAAATGTAAGTCGTTTAGGACAGCGGCACAGCTCCAATGCGACACTTTGACTTTTCTTTTTGTAAAAATATACCATTTCAAATAGTGAAACTTATATATCATGAAAGTATTTGCCGTCATGAATCTACAATCTAGTAACATCAGCCGTCTGTTGTCAATCTATGTAACTTTTCACATATTCATGAGGCAAGTTAAAGAAGTTTGATAAGCTATAATCCTATAACAGCCTACATTTGGAGTTGGATATATATATATATATATATATAGAAAGGATGGAATATACCCAAAGACTTAGCCTTAGATAGGAGTGCTTGAAAGACAGCTATTCACGTGCCTGAACCTTGATTGTTTCTGTTGGGTTTCAACTCTAGCCTACCCCAACTTGTTTGGGACTTAAAGGCTTTGTTGTTGTTGTTGTTGTATATATATATATAATCTAATGCAAACCATGAGTAGCTCTTGGCTTCCATTACTTTAGTTTTTGCAGTACTATTGTCTTAATGGATTATGTTGTTTCTATTACGAGTAATGCCAAACAAAGACCATACTTATAGCAGTTAATTTCTTCTACCAAGCAGCAATCATAACTGTATTGTTATCCAATTTTAGGGAATCATATTAAAGGAAAATGGTAAAGCAGGTGATGCAGAAAGAATGTTTATTCAGGTAGTATTTTCTCTTTTTGCTAATGACATTGAAAATTCTTGACAAATACTAGTATAGTTATTTCATATCTTGCTAGTAGAGAAAAAATGATATAGATACCAGGAATAGGGGTCAGCATGTTTGGTTATGGTCCTACTGCTGCATGGCCATGTGCCAACTATGCCTTCCTATGCCATCAAAGAATGTTTGGATGTGATCTAGATCCAAACCGTAGGAAATAGGAAAACACCACATCCTCTAGTGTTGGGTGACCGACCCTGTATATATATGGCTGGGAATGGCTTGGAGTACAAAGATAGGTACAATTGATGAGGTAGACACGTGTAGAAACAACTTCTCCCCAAAAATGAGAAGGAACAAACGAGGAAATTAGAAGTGTTCTAGAAGTTTCTATGAGATGGCGGTGTTTGCGTTCAGCAATACCATTCTTAGCATGTGCGTCGGGACAAGAGAGCTGAGCAAGAGTACCCTCAGATGTCACACGCCTGATTACAGGCCCAGGAGAGGGCCCAGTCCGGCCAGGCCTTGGACGACCACGCCACCAGAAGGGGGGCGCCACCAGCGAAGGGGCGGCCTCCCGCCGCGCCTCTGACTTCCAAATATCCGAGAGGATAAAAAATATTAGGAAAGTCTAGAATAAAAAATAGATCTGGTTTATTTAGGAAATAGGATCGGCTTGCTTGTAAAGAAGAAGTCTAAATCTATAAAGATTCTTCTCCTAGTTCCTTGGAGGATAAGTTTAGATTGCTTAGGGGCGAAGTCCCCCAGGACTATAAATAGAGGGGCTATGTCACCGTTCAAGGGTAAGCAAGGAATTGGCCTAAGGCCTTTTATCCCCTCCTCTCCCTTCTAAGCCTCGTTCTTCTCCCCTGCCTCTCTACAGCCGCCGCCGCCCTCACCCTGCGCCGCCGCCCCTACCCTAGCCGGCCCCACGGGAAAGGACTCTGACACCTGGTATCTAGAAACCAGATCGATCCTATGGGTCAAGCTCCGATCAACGACTATGGAGAAAATCTGCAACGACGTCCGCAAAATCATCGATCGCCTTTTCGAGGAGCTGAACAAATTCCTTGACCAGCGCCACTAGAATCCTCCATCAAATCCAATTCAGCCGGAGACGATCACACCAACTGTGCCAACCGCGCCCAAAGGAGGAGCACCGCAAACAACGCCAACAATCAGCAGGCTCTACACCGAAATCAGCCCCAATTTTGCTCGTACAGATGCATCTAAGGGGTCTTCGGATGGAACCGCCTCGGCCACCAAGCACGACACCAACTCCACAGCCGCAGCCAAGGACAATACAATAGGTCTATCTCGACTCCAACATCCATCGGCTACATTGGCAAGCTGCAGGCCCCCTGGGAGGTCCAGGACCATACAACAACTACTTCTACGGCTACATTGGCAACCTCCTGTACTACTTCGAGTTCGTCATCGACCGCACCCGCGACAACATGATCAGGGCTGACCCCGTCCGTGGTCGCCTATTGGTTCGGGTGGAGGCGATATCACCGGCCCAACCTCTTCCACCGAATGTCGTCAACCCTTGGGCCTTGCTTCAGCGCGAGGACGCGCTGCTTGGAGAAGCGGGGAGAGATGTCACACGCCTGATTACGGGCCCAGCCTGGCCAGGCCTTGGACGACCGCGCCACCAGGAGGGGGGCGCGACCAGCGGAGGGACGGCCTCCCGCCGCACCGCCGACTTCCAAATATCCGGGAGGATAAAAAATAAAAGGAAAGTCTAGAATAAAAAATAGATCGGGTTTATTTAGGAAATAGGATCTGCTTGCTTGTAAAGAAGAAGTCCAAATCTATAAAGCTCTTCTCCTGGTTCCTTGGAGGATTAGTTTAGATTGCTTAGGGACGAAGTCTCCCAGGACTATAAATAGAGGGGCTATGCAACCGTTCAAGGGTAAGCAAGGAATTGGCCTAAGGCCTTCTATCCCCTCCTCTCCCTTCTAAGCCTCGGTCTTCTCCCCTGCCTCTCTACAGCCGCCGCCTCCCTCACCCTACGCCGCCGCCCCCTACCCTAGCCGTCCCCAGCCGGCCCCACAGGAAAGGACTCTGACATTAGAGGTAAAAAAAACTGACGAAATATATTAGATAAATACTCACCACCAGAGTCAAAGCGAAAGACTCTAATAGGAGTAGAGAACTGAGTGTGAACCATGCGTGCAAAAGTCTTGTAAATAGAACATAATTGAGATCGATGTTTCATGAAATAAATCCAAGTATAACGGGAATGATCATCAATGAAAATAACATAACATTTGTAACCACTAACCACCCTTTGTAGCAAAAGGTGCAGGACCTCATACTTCTAAATGAATAAGATCAAAAGGTCTTGCAGAATGAGAAACACTAGAGGAATATGGAAGTTATATTTGCTTTCCAAGCTTGCAATCTTTACAATGGAAGCTAGACTCGACAAATGTATGACCTAGGCAACCTTTATTTATTAATGTTGACAAATGGGATCCACATAAGTCACCAAGACGGTGATGCAACTTGGCGAAGGACGAGGTGGATGAAGATGTATTGGAGGTCACACGTGATGTGGATGTGGCAGAAGAAGGAAGACGCAAGGTGTCCAAAACGTAGAGGCTAGGAGCACCTTTACGAGGATGGCCGGTCCCAATCACAGTCCCGCTTCAACGATCCTGAATGAAACAAGATGAGTCATCAAATCTGACAAAACAATTGTGATCAGTAACTTGGCCTACTGAGAGAAGATTCATGTTTAACTGATGAGAATTGCAAAGAGAACCCTGATGACTGATGTGACAAGATGTACCATCAGTAGTCTGAATAGAAGCACCATCCGTGACTGGTTTGCATGCGACCAAGTGGGACTGATCAGATGTCACATGGAAGGAAGCTCCTGAATCAAGAACCCAAGACGTCGAGGGAGCATTGACAGGTGAGGCTGCAGCAATAGAAACTGAACCTCTTGGAGTGGAGCTAGTACCACGACCACAAGCAGCACGTGCACGATACTCGGCCAATTTCGCTGGATGTTGAGCAAAACAATTCTCTAGAGGATGACCAGTCCTGCCACAGTGCTTGCAAGGCTCTAAGGTGGTGCCTTTTGGTGCACTGGTTTGCTGCAAGGCTGCCAAAACACTATGAGGCACAGATACAGAAGAAGCATACATAGACTGGAGACGTGTTTCTTCTGCAAGTAAATCAGCCAAGGCCTGTGCCATAGTGATATTGGAGAAATTGTGAAGCAACCAAGTACGAATGGAATCATATTTTGCCTGAATGGAGGCGGCAGCCCATATCGCCCGCCTCCGTTAATCTGAGGGCAGTATCTCGCAAAATGATTTGTGTAGTAGTGATGGGTGTGAATGCGCAGTTTGGGAGTCCGTGCCATGGCGCTGATGTACAGTTAGGGGCCTGGCATGATTAGGGCAGCACAAGAGAAGTGTGTTAGATAAAAACCCAGACTTGGATACCATGTAGAAAAATCAGGAAACACACACCCATTATGAGGGTTCGGTGAGCTTGTATATATATATGGCCGAAAACAGCTTGGAGTACAACATAGGTACAGTTACAAGTCATGTATAGAACTCTATCTTTAATACAAACTTATAGGACTTGATTTCAATTTGAACTAAATCCTATTTTTTTTAAAGCATTCCACCTCATCCAAAGAGGCTATACAATGTAGAAGTAAACTGAGGTGAAGATAAAATGGAGTGATCAATGTCTTTGATCTGAATTTGTAATGTATGCCTTAACCTTCCTTGCAGGCAAAATTCTTTGCCCCACAGGCAGCAAAGGCACTAGTTGATCGCTATGCACAAAGATAGTCGGTGAGACGATGACAGATTGAATGGTGCTGTTTTGGACCAATGAAATTGTTCGGTCCATTCCTACGTGCAAATGTATCCGCAAGTTAGAAGTAAATTCTAAGTAATTTCACCCACCGTGTGCAAACCTTACATTCATAGACAAAATGAGATATATTTGTCAGTAAATAGGTCACGGTTGTGTTTTGCACAGATGACCATCAGGATGTTAGGAACGTCTTGTATCATAGCAACATTATGGAATCTGGGACATTTTGAATTGTATTGTTCTGGAACGACAGAAATGAAACATGTTATGCTTTTCCTTGGAATAAGTCTCAGCTAAACATTTTGATATAGTGTTTATTCCATTATCTAAAAAACATTAAGATATATTAGGAACAAATTATGTTCGCATGGCACGCCTCTATGTCTTCCTCATATATCCGTAATCACTTGAAACGTGATCGTCGTTGAGGTGTTTACATCACTTGAGTAGTTACTAGGGTCATATCTTTTTGTTGCTCTGGTTAAAAGGTAGTTTGTATTCCCTGTGCACGATTACAGATTGCGGTTGTAACATGCGTGAACATTGTATTTGTGCTTCTGTAGTTCTATAGATACCATGTTTATGAATTTTGTTAATTCCTTCCCTGCCCTTTAAATTGTACTCCTTTTTCCCTTTAAATTATAACAACTTCTGCTTAATGTATTAGTAATTGGAAGCTTTCTTCCAATTGTTCTGCCTTGCGAAGTGGCCACTTGGGCTGGGATTCCTTGAGTGAAAGTCTGAATAAAAGAAATCCACATGACTTAGGAACTTTCGGTGACATGACATGTATGGTGTTCTTATGGAATCCTTAGTTCTCTAGTACAATTTTTTATTTTGAGAATTCTCTAGTACAATTAGATGGGATTATCCTACATGAGGTATTTGTATCCAATTATGGCCTCGTTCGGCTTACCTTAAAAGACGGCTTGTTCGGTTTCTTTTTTCAGCCGGAACAGTGGGTTTTTTTTTTTTACAACAATTCAGCTTTGGCTTGTTTTTTCAGCCAATTTCAGCCAAGCGAACGGGCCTATAGGTGTTAGGGACACAAGCAGGTTTGTTCACATAACTGTAAATAGGTTTAATTTTGTGTGTTACCATAGGTAACCTGCAAAATTCATGTTATTTGTGGGTTTGAGGGTAAGCCGGCTTGCATCCCTAATAGGTGTCCTCGGTTGTGTTATATATACGGTAATGCTTGGTTCAGGGCATCCGGACGAACGGACAGATCGACCCCAAACGCGTAACGCCCAAAAAAAAGGAGGGGGCGTGTAGTTACAGTTAGGTGGGTCCACACCTGTCCTTTCCTACGGGGCGGCTCATGGGAGCGTGTGCGGCCAATCGTTCGGGGTGTAGTTCAGGATGCATGCGACGCTTGGTGAACCATGCATGTGCGTGACCACGGATAGAGGTTCCCTGCTACGCCTGTTGCTGGTTGGACTAGCCAGGCAGGCCCCTAGCCGCACGTGCCCATGCGGCGCTTGGGGAATTGTGCATGTGCATGACCACGGAGAGAGGCTCCTTGCTGCGTCTGTTGCTGGCTAGACCATCCGGCAAGGCCTCTAGCCGCACGCGCCCAGGGCCGTAGGCCTCCCTGTCGCGCCTGCCCTCTGCTGCCTAGTGCCTAGGCCTGCTGCTGCTTATCGTCCTGCTCTTTTCTCTCTCTTGTGTTGTCTATGCCTAGACCAAGCTGCCCTGCCGTATGTTGCGTGCAACATTGCTACTTTGGCCAACCAGATTAGCCAGTTGTAGGGCCGGTCAGGCCGCTTGCCTGTTTGTGAGAGGTGCGTGGGTCAACATCTGCGCATGCGTCATTTGCTGCTTCCGTGACGGTTGACTGTTGGTAATTGAGTGCTGGCCCAAATTTTTCTGGCACTCTATGGCATCGAGCTCCGTATGTTTTCATGCGTTTCAGATGTATGTTTCATCTGAAGTTGCATGTATTTTATCTTGATGTTGCATACGTTGCACTGGCTATACACCTATGGTGCAAGTGTATGATTCAAATATTTCTGTTTCAGACGTATGTTGTAAGTATTTTATCTGTATGTTTCATATGTTGAAATGGCTATACATGTATGTTGCAATTGTGTTTCATCTGTTTCAAACGTATGTTGTAAGTGTTTTATCTGGATGTTGCATATGTTGCAATGGCTATACACATATTGCAACCGTATATTTCAAATGTTTCACCTGTTCAAACGTATGTTGCAGTAAGTGCTTCATGTTGCAAGTGCTTTCATTAGTGACATAGTATGTTTCATGTGTTTCAAATGTATGTTTTATATTTTTTATCTGAATGTTGCATGTGTTTCATCTGGATGTTGCAAAAGTAGATCTGGTGTTGCAAATGTAATTCTAATCCCCACCTGCATGCACGTCCACGGGCGCGCGGCACAGAAGCGAAGCAAGGGGCGTAGTAGCATGCAAGGGCACGGGCGTGGGTGGTCCCCACCTGCATGCACGGGCACGCATCACAGAATGAAGCGAAACGCGTAGCAACATGCACAGGCTTGTGTATGTACATGCAGCCCTATGTGGGGGTGGGCAGGCATGCGCACAGTTGCTGCCGCAAACGGGACAATCGAGGCAGGCGATGACAAGTGCAGCATGCGGTCAGGCTCATCAGGCATGCGGGGCAGGCGCAGGCGTTTGGACGTCCAAACGCTAACCACGCCGTTATATATAGAGAGAGAGATGAAGGGACCGTGACGCCTAAGAGGGGGGGGGGGGGGTTGAATTAGGCAACTTAAAATTCTAACTCTAAACTATGGCCTCTTTTTCTAACCCTAGCAAAACCTATGCAATAGATAAGCTGTCTAGATGTGCAACTATGGTTTTGCTAGTGTGTTGCTATCTCTACCGCAAACGTAGTAAAGTAATCAATATAAATATGGAAGCTAAAGAGCAAGGTAGAGATATGCAAACTCCCGTCGACGACTCCGGTATTTTTACCGAGGTATCGAGAAGCGCGCAAGCTTCCCCCTAGTCCTTGTTGGAGCCCCTCACAAGAAATCCCTCACAAGGGCCAAGTTCCCGGTCGGGTAACTCCGTGGATAGCCTCGGGCCTTCCCCACACGCAAGTGGGTCTCCGATATGCCTCTTGGCAAGCCTCTCCCGGATGCTCCCCGCCGTCTTCACTATCAAGCTTCCGGCCGAAATGCTGCGGGCCTTGTTCCCTCCGGTACATGGTGGCGGCCACACCACAAACGCGGTTGATGTGATCTCGCAAGACTTTAAGCTCCTCTAATGTACAACACTTGTGCTCGCAAGCACGGAGTGGCAAGAGGTATGCAAACCTCACTAAACACTAGGCCTAAACCTAGAGCAAGCGCATAAGCGGTGGTCTAATCAACCTAAGCACTTTGCAAAGCATCTATGCTAATCACCTAATAAAACACTAAGCACTATGCATGTAGAGATCACTCAAATGGTGTATCAACACTCTTGGTATGTTTCCTCAGCTCCACACACCTCAAATGGCTGGTTGCGGGTTGTATTTATAAGCCCCACTGAGAAAGTAGCCGTTGGGGTCGAATTCCCGCGAAACTGCTACTGACCGGACGCTGAATCGTCCTAACCGGACACGTCCGGTTGTCCCGACCGTTGAGCCGGCAATATGCTGATCAGATGCTGGCCAACGTCTGGTCGCCTGCCACCGGACGCGTCTAGTCGCAGATGTGCCGCTCTGGAACCTTTCTGTACTCGATCGGACGCTGCGTTCCTGCGTCCGGTCGGTTGCCGCCAGCGTCCGGTCCTTGTGTCCGGTCGCCTGTCTGTCGAGCCACCGGTCCAGCGTCTGGTCGCGCTTCCAGCGTCCGGTCCAGCGTCCGGTCGCCCCTGCGAGCTCGTTTCTTCGCGATCTTGCGTACGACTTGGTTCCTATCTTCATGCTTGGACTTTGCTTGTTATCTTGGGTCTTTTCTTGTGCTCCTAAAGTCTTGCTTAAGGTGTTGATCATCGGATCATCATGTCGCCTTCGTCCAAGTCATGTCTTGCACCCTGTTGGACTACAAAACAAACACTTGCAAATTCATTAGTCCAATTTGGTTGTGTTGATCATCAAACACCAAAATCCAAAGTAAATGTGCCAAGGGTCCATTTTCCTTACAATCTCCCCCTTTTTGGTGATTGATGCCAACACGACCAAGGCAAACAAATAATAAGAATTAAACTACCTACTTGCTAGGATGCAATGCAAAAGGGCAAGTTTATTTGATACTTAAAGATACTAATTGAAATCATATAAGATATTTAGGGATACCAATTGAAGTCAATTGTAAGATACCAATTAAAGCTTTTATTTAAAAGCTTGTTTTGCCCTTGCAAATGTCCCCATGTGATATTATGGATTAAAGCCTAGCTTTCTAAAAAATTAAAATTTTCTCCCATTACTTAGACTAATCCATAATTCACTTTCCTCCCTTTCTCGGACCACCATTACCACTTGTAGACATCAACTTGATGCTTGCCTTTGGTCCTTCAAATTCTCCCCCTTTGGCATCAAACACCGAAAAGGAAGACATTAGTAGCACAAGGGAGGGTCAAATTTCATGATCCTTTGTATAAGAGTGAAATGGATCACAAAATTTGACTCTCACATTATATAGACTAAGCTCCCCCTAAATATATGCATACATATGGTAGAAAACAAAGCATATGCATAGTTAGCAATTTATTGTACAAGAGAATTTAATCTATATAATGCATGGAAAAAGCATGTAAATATGAAATGAAAAACAACAAGATGATGCCAATAGAAGAGTGATGCTTAACTCCAGGGACTCCAATTTCCTTACAATGAGACTACTACACATTTGATAGGTATGAAAAATTGATACCATTTGAACAAGTGATAGTCTCAAAGCATCCAAGTTGTAAAATTACTCCCCCTAAATATGTGCATGCAAGTGTTGAATACTCGTACCATTTGTGCACATTGATTTAAGAATCAAAATACCACTTGAAAGATGATATTTGGGAGAGATTATCTACAATTTGGACTTTGGCACATATTTGATAAATAATTGTAAAGCAAGCTGTGTGCCGTGCTTGTAAACAATTTTAAACCATGTAGGTTTGCTCCAAGGGTTGATAATGAAACCGAGCAAGCCTACCATATGATATACCTATTGAATGCATGACAAAAGATTAAGCATGTAAGTGCAATCATAGGCATGAAATATAACTAGATGCTTTTAAGAGTATATCAATTGAAAAACGAAACCAATTAAAATGAATACTAATTTGAAAGTAATGACATCTAGTTACCTAACATGGGAAGGGGAATTTGGGTCCATAGTATTCACTAACCTACTTGGCAATGACTTTGTCCATCATGATGCACCCCATGAAATGCACTCAAACTTTGCCAAGTCTCCAAATTCCCCGAGGTCCGACGGACTTCTCACTTCCCTTTCGGGATCCAAACCTTCTTGGTGCTCTTCATGTTGGAAATGATTTCCTTTGGCACCCAAAAGCGTTTGACCCCATTGTTTGCTTGCTTGTTCATCTTGATGGCCACCACCTTGTCATTTTTTTTCTTCTTCAAGAGATAAGGTTTGGAGGCCTTCTTGTCCACCTTGTTGGTGTAGGTGTTGGAGAGCTTGCTTGTTTGCTTTTTCTCCTTCTTCTTTGCTCCTCCCCCATTCTTCACCTTGCACTCATAGGACTTGTGGCCTTCTTTGTGGCACACGTAGCAAACCACGGTTTGTCCTTCATCAAGCTTCTTCACTCCCTTGACGGTGTTATCTTGATGAAGTTGGGTTTGCTTCGCCTTGCCTTTCACTTGAGTCAAGTCCTTGGTGAGGCGAGCTACTTCTTGCTTGAGTTGCTCATTCTCTTTTGCAACCTCTTGTGTGCATGTATCTACAATCACTTTCTCAACACAAGCTTGGTTGCACAAAGGTGAGTCTAAACATGAATCATTGCAAGAGGTAGATGCATCCTTTTTAATTATGTCATTTCTTTTAGATGCCTTGGTGGGGGTATTTTTGACGGCCTCAAGATTAGCAACTTTATTTGTTAGCTCATCACAATGTTTGCACATGATTTCCATTTTAGCAAGCAAACTTTGATAATCATTTTGTGAGCTAGCTAACTTTTCTTTTAATTTTTCATTTTTCTTTTCAAGTTGCTTATCGTTAATTGTGCATGCACTTGTTGCACTAGCCTCAAGTTGCTTAATTTTAGTAGATAGTTCAACATTGAGATTTGCAAAGTTTTCATATTGTTCAAGCAAATTCTTGTATGCTTCTTGTGAACTACCTAACTCTTCTTTTAAATTTTTGAGCTTCTTTTGTTGACTAGTGCAAACTCTAGCATATTTAAGATTTTGTTGCACAATTGTATTGTAAGAAGGCAAATCATCATCACTATCACTCTCACTAGAGGATGAGCTTTCGTTACCTCGTGCCATAAGGCACACACGAGAAGAGCTTGATGATGAGTGCTTGTGACCTCGCCTCTTGTGATGATTTTCTTCTTCACTTGAAGAATCATCTCATGACCTTATTGTTGTGAGGGCTTTGTTCTTGCACGACTTCTTTGTCTTAGGTGTGGGCTTGTTTGGACAAACTTCCACAAAGTGCCCCAACTCGTCGCATCCATAGCATCCCCTCTTTCTTTGCTCGTTTCTTTGATTAGTGAAAACGAGGTCTTGAATTTGGATGGGCACACCCTTGACATTGAGCCTTATGATCATCTTCTTCACCTTTTTGATAAGTTTGATTGATTCTTCATCAAGGTCGGAGGTGGAGGAGGAAGATTGTTCATCATCACTTGATTCTTGTTCATCCTCATCTTCTTCTTCTTCTTCACTTGAGGAGCTTGAGCTTGAGCTTGACTCAACTTTCTTGCCCTTCATCTTTTTCTTCTCGCTACAAGCGAGAGCTTTGCCTTTGCTTGATGAAGATGCTTCTCCTTGACCCATCTTACGTGACATTTCAAATGCACTAGCTTGCCAATGACAATGCCCGGGGTCATGGTGCTCAAGTTCTCCATGTTGTGAAGGATGGTGATGATGCTTGCATATTTCTTTTGTGGTAGAACGGAGATGATCTTCCTTACGATGTCCGCATCATCTAGTTTTAATAATCCTATTGAATGGAGCTCATTGATAATTAGATTCAATCGAGAATACATATCACGAACAAGCTCATCATCATTCATAGCAAAGGAATCATAATTTTGCTTGGCTAGACAATGTTTTTGCTCACGGACATTACTTGTGCCGTCATGGAGCTCTTGGAGTTTTAACCAAATTTCATGTGCCGTATTTAAGGTGAACACTTGGTTAAACACATCCATGCTAAATGATTCAAACAAGCAATTCTTAGCTCTAGCATTGAAATGCATTTCTTTTTCGTCACTCTTTGTGGGTTTTTCAGGATTCTTGATGGGTTTCATCCCATCACGAGTGACTCTCCATACACCCAAATCAACCGCCTCAAGGTGGCAAGCCATTCTAGCTTTATAGTATGGGAAGTTAGT
Source organism: Miscanthus floridulus (assembly GCF_019320115.1). Taxonomy (NCBI): domain Eukaryota; kingdom Viridiplantae; phylum Streptophyta; class Magnoliopsida; order Poales; family Poaceae; genus Miscanthus; species Miscanthus floridulus. Next base: position 54,687,444 of record NC_089582.1, read on the forward strand.
GCCGTCAAATTGTGGAGGCCTAGCGGTATCCATCCCAACCACTCTACAAAAGCGTCGGCTCAACAACGGTTAAGCCAAAGGTCCAAATATGAGCCAACTGGCTCTGATACCAATTGAAGAGATCGTGACGCCTAAGAGGGGGGGTGAATTAGGCAACTTAAAATTCTAACTCTAAACTATGGCCTCTTTTTCTAACCCTAGCAAAACCTATGCAATAGATAAGCTGTCTAGATGTGCAACTATGATTTTGCTAGTGTGTTGCTATCTCTACCATAAACGTAGTAAAGTAATCAATGTAAATACGGAAGCTAAAGAGCAAGGTAGAGATATGCAAACTCCCGTCGACGACTCCGGTATTTTTACCGAGGTATCGAGAAGCGCGCAAGCTTCCCCCTAGTCCTCGTTGGAGCCCCTCGCAAGGAATCCCTCACAAGGGCCAAGCTCCCGGTCGGGTAACTCCGTGGATAGCCTTGGGCCTTCCCCATGCGCAAGTGGGTCTCCGATGTGCCTCTCGGCAAGCCTCTCCTGGATGCTCCCCGCCGTCTTCACTATCAAGCTTCCGGCCGAAACACCGCGGGCCTTGTTCCCTCCGGTACACGGTGGCGGCCACACCACAAACGCGGTTGGTGTGATCTCGCAAAACTTTAAGCCCCTCCGATGTACAACACTTGTGCTCGCAAGCACGGGGTGGCAAGAGGTATGCAAACCTCACTAAACACTAGGCCTAAACCTAGAGCAAGCGCATAAGCGGTGGTCTAATCAACCTAAGCACTTCGCAAAGCACTTATGCTAATCACCTAATAAAACACTAAGCACTATGCATGTGGAGATCACTCAAATGGTGTATCAACACTCTTGGTATGTTTCCTCAGCTCCACACACCTCAAATGGCCGGTTGGGGGTTGTATTTATAAGCCCCACTGAGAAAGTAGCCGTTGGGGTCGAATTCCTGCAAAACTGCTACTGACCGGACGCTGAATCGTCCTGACCGGACGCGTCCGGTCGTCCCGACCGTTGAGCCGGCAATATGCTGATCGGACGCTGGCCAGCGTCCGGTCGCCTGCCACCGGACGCGTCCGGTCGCAGATGTGCCGCTCTGGAACCTTTCTATACTCGATCGGACGCTGCGTTCCTGTGTCCGGTCGATTGCCGCCAGCGTCCGGTCCTTGCGTCCGGTCGCCTGTCTGTCGAGCCACCAGTCCAGCATCCGGTCGTCTCTGCGAGCTCGTTTCTTCGTGATCTTGCGTACGGCTTGGTTCCTATCTTCATGCTTGGACTTTGCTTGATATCTTGGGTCTTTTCTTGTGCTCCTAAAGTCTTGCTTAAGGTGTTGATCATCGGATCATCACGTCGCCTTCGTCCAAGTCACGTCTTGCACCCTGTTGGACTACAAAACAAACACTTGCAAATTCATTAGTCCAATTTGGTTGTGTTGGTCATCAAACACAAAAATCCAAAGTAAATGGGCCAAGGGTCCATTTTCCTTACCAGAGAGACTAAATCCATGTCCATGTCATACTTTGGGATCGTGGAATGATATCTTGTTCACCATTCATGATGACATCACAAAGTAAACAAAAACGAAACATGCATGTGTGGATGAAAAATATATATTTGTCATCAATGATCCATCTGTGGACAAAAAATCGTATATTAGTAATCAATGCAATCAATTGGAAGTGAACAAGCCCCGATCCCTTGTGTGAATGTAAGAACAGATAGTCCGAAAGATGCATGGTATATTGAAGTGTTTGTTGATTACCTACCTGAAGCCTGAAGGCACTTTTAGAGCCTAGACTAGAGGCGGTGTGACCTGTTGCGATGAATTAATCTAAAAATTAGGCGGGAAGTGGCCGAGGAGAGAATGGTAATCGATGTTGCCAAAAATATGAAAACCCCATTTACGAACATGCACCAAAATATTAACATTTGATAGTAAGTAAAAAAATATTTATGTGTCAGTAGATAGCTAGTCTAGAAATTAGTCTAACCATAATATTGCTTTGCTTTTTTTTTTTTGGTAAACAAGTAGTTTACGAGTTCAACTGTGTGCAAGTTGAAGGGAGCGACGACAAGCAATTAATCATCATATATATCTAGCTACCCCACTATTCCACCAAATAGTCTGGAAAAAAGTTAAAAAGTAGTCTGAAAACAAATAGTACCAGTGCTTTGGCTTGCGTTTTGATTATTGTTATTATTTATTATTATGAGATTGGCAATCCAAGCAGGCGGGGCGCCATATTTCACGGTCGTTCAAGAGACGCCACTCCATATATTTGGAGTCATGGTCATGGCCCACCCTAAGTTAGGCACTTCTTAAAATTGGGGTAAAGGACACAGCCCTCGTCGTCTCCGTTTGCACGCTTAATTTCTTTGTTGAATTATTAATGCTAGGAATTCTCGGGTGCTTGTTAGGATAACATTTATATTATGGACTTTACTACAGCATGCACGTGCAGAATTTGGACTTCCAGCGCGCACACCTCCTCACAATAGTTTTTAGTCGCAAAAAAAAAAACACAGCAGCTATTCTGCACCGACTCCGGTGCCCTCGCCCCCGTCGCCGCCACTGCCCCACCACGGCGAGCTAGGGTTTTGCTGGCCGCGACCACGGAGCTCAGGCGAAACCGCCCCTGCTGCCGCCAGCTCCCCTAAACCGCCCAATGATCATCCCCACCGCTTGGCCTACCTGCCTCCCCATCGGAGTTGGAAGAGATGATAGGGAGAGCTCGCTGGAACCCTAGCTCAGTGATCCAGGAGGAGGAGGACGAGGGGGACGAGGAGAGAGGAGAGATGAGGAGGAGGAGGCCTACCTGGCGCGGATCCGCTGCCGCCGCCGCCGCCAGATCCGCCATGGCCGGCGTGGGCGCGGGAAGGAAGCCGCCGGTGAGGTGCTTGCCGGAGAGAGAGAGAGAGAGAGAGAGAGAGGTGCGGGCGCGGGGCGGGTGGGGTGTGCGGGCGTCTCCCTCCGATACTGCATGTTTTCTTTTAAGCATTTTCGTTATATTATAGGTATTAGAAAGTAGTTCCTCCGTTTTAAAATAGTTTTCACTTTAGCTATGAATCTGAACATTATCAAGATTTATAGCTCTCTAACTATTTTGGTATCATGGTATGAATGGAGTAGTAGAATGCAGGGCGTGCTGTGCTCAACTGACGTGACGTAGACCTTCTGTCAACCGCTGTTGGCAAGTAACCAGTGAAACAACGACTTAAGAAAGTCGAGTCCTCACTGACACAAGTGTGTTACTAATTAATTAACAAGTAGTCACACAGTTGGTAATGCCGCATGGTCCTCATCTGTGACTGTTCTATGTAGTCATTTCCAGGCTTCTGTTCTTCGAAATCAAATATTTTATTTAGAATCAGGACAATGCAAACGACTAGGCGCACTCTGTTCGATTGATCGTATCAGTCATGATATAGTATTTTTCTCTCACAACAAAACAGCATCAGCCAACTTATAAGCCACGGAAACGATCAAGCGAATAAGATGTTGTATGTTAAATCCGCAATCCACGGCTGGGGAAACTCCAATCATGTACTAACAATAATATTGAGATTGGCTTGGCCTCAGAACTCGATTGCATGCAGGTCCCATGCCTCATCGGCAGATCCTGAGAACTCTCTCGGCCACAAGCTCCCCGTGGGGCCACCGCACTCACAGGCTCTTCTTCCTCTCGTGAACCTGACCGGGAGTGGTGTGCTGACGTGCTGCCTATGCGGCCATTTAAGCTCCTGTGCTAACGTCACGGTTTTATTTCAATGATGTACATAAAAGCAACTAAATGACAATATTTTTTACATAGTTTAAGTTGTACGCAATTGTATATGACCATATAATTCGGAAAACACTCATGCATAACAAGCACTTGCGTTGCAATGGGAGACGATTTTCAAAACCGACACAAAGATCACTTATTCAGCACGGCAAGCAACATGCAAGCTTCACAGTGCATTCGAGACAAGATATCCATGACCTGAGAAATACAGGCTAGTCTTTTTTTAAGAGAACCCCTGAGAAACCAACTTTGGATCATTACACCTATCATATCTGATAGCTGAGCTGACAACTGAAATATTGGTGTTCACTTTTACAAGAATAAGTTAAACGGAAACAAAGCCATGACAATTTTTCCTTTTTGAAATAACAGTCTCGCTAGGAAGTAGTTAAACAAATATTACAATCTACAGAGTCTTAGCATCATCTGTTTCAAGCCATACTAACAACCATGACAATAATATGATTGATAACCATCGGTGATAAAGCAAGCACTGGGTAGTGTTCTCGTGAATGAAACATATGGCATGTGAAAAGTTACTTTGCATCTGGCAGTGTTCTCCTAGGATTTAGTTTTCTAGAACGCCATATCAATAAGTCAATTGCCCACCAAGAAATAGGAAGGCCACACCTTACAGAATCTCTGTACGATGGCTCCTTTCTGGCTTTGATTTCCGTGCAAGCAATCATGCATTGAGAACTCTGAATTGAAAATAGAATAGAACTAGACATAAATAGAATCCGACTACAAGCTATTTTGAAGCAAAACCAATCTCTCCAGCAAATAAATGGATCCTAACTTCCCAAAAATTACCAAAAAAAACTCAAAATTGGATTCTATGAAATATACACAGATACGAGAAAAGAAATTTTAGGAACATAAATAAAAATAATTGTTAAAACATTCTCAAGCACCACATCCTAACATATGAAATTCTAGGCACATAAATAGAAATATTAATGTTTGTTGTAGAGGGATATTGTGAGTGCACATCAATGGATAATGTGTGTGACTTATCAGGTGGCTCAGAGACAAGCAACAGAATAACTACACATGGCCAGTACATGCAGTATTTTCATGTTCCATCTCCAACTGCAGATTAAGCTTCCTACTACTGCCAGTATCTTGGAGAATAAAACAGAGACTGAAACGGCAAGCATAAACTTGAATACCAAGAGCTACCTTAGTTGGTGAGCTGCACCCTGAAACATGAGGTCAATAGTGTTTAACAATCAATATCCATCACGAACTGAATGTGGGAAAGGTATATGATAATGATTTCATGGAGTGTCCAGGCAAACAAATTATCCCATTATGGCTAAAACAATATATGTATCATACTTTTGTTGGAAGCAAAATAAGATCATTGTTGTTAGCAGTCCCAACATCAACCACGATGGCTGTAAACTCAGTTCCACCTTTAAGAGAAACCACTGTGATAACTTTATCATCAATTCCCTGTCAACCAGCAGAGGATTTCATGTCTCAAAATTACTACTATGTTTAGCCTGAATGATTCTAGAAATACACTAGAAAGAATTTTGCACCTCAAAAATAATTTGGATTTAAAATAAGGGCAGCAGAAGAAAAATAAATTGTGCACAAAGTTTATTATAGTTTCACTTAGTAATATCCATTGCCTCTATCATAAATATTAGTTCCCAAGTCCTAGTATCAAACAAGTCAATGCATACCAGGAATTAGGAGGGTTGAGCTCAAATGCAGACCTGCAGTAGAAGTTTGCAAGAAGGGAGATCTAGGAAGTTTCTTTCAGGTGAGATCCCATCATTTTGAAAGCCAGTAAATAATCAAAAAGACGGTGCAGGCCGCGATCACTGCTGAAAGAATTATAGTGTCTTTGATTTCTTCCGCTCAATGGCGCCTGCAAGGATGGATAGGCATAATTATATGGATGTTCTAACACAGTGGCTGCAGGGAGTCCATGGGAAAAGTTGTATTACATAGCAGCGAGTAATACAATTACATCATAGCATAATAAAAAATCAGTGCTGCAGCGTGCAAAGAAGGGATCAAAATATTAGCAAGAAGACGTCTGATTATCGGAAACTTTTCACCCAACTGCTTGACTTTTCCTTGAATATCTCCAAACAGGTGTGGCGCCACGTGGGAGACGAACACAGATGGGGACGGGACGGCGCTGCCCGAGACAGCAGCTGCTGCAGCGAGGCGAGGCGGCAACGGTAGCACCGTGTCCAAGACCATGAGGTTGAACTAATCGTAGTTAATTGCCTCAAACATTCCTTGACTATCTGAAAATTCAAGAAAACAACAATTAACTAAAGACATGTTATTTCATTTCATTCAAATCATTAAAGTTAGTGCAGCTTTGCTTTACCTCCAAAACTATAGCTCCACCTGTGAAGTACCCAAATAAGAAGCACATGGCAAACCACAGTTTCCCTCCAGCTAAAATTGATATCCATGCATATATACTGTATGTATGAAACAGTAACAAGTCACCAACAGTAACATATTCATCAACCCCATCACTTCCACAATGTCCTTAGGAGACAAAACCACATGCATCAATTACGAAGTGCAGCCAAGAATCTCACTGTAATGTTGCAGAATAAACTGCACTTAACATGTACAACATGATTTTAAGTGTCCTTGTTCAGAGAACATTCTAAGATGTTTTCACAAATAAGCTACTCAAACCAGTGATTAATCAAAACAAAGTATTAGAAATGAGTGACACAGGCTACCAACCATTACAAATTTCAGATCTACTCAAATTTCAGATCTACTCAAATCAGTACGTACCAAAACTGTACGCAACCATGATGTGTGCATGCACATACATTCAGAGCTTCTTCAGATCTAATCATGGAGCAAGTGGGGGACACAGTTAATACGGGAGAGAAGAGACAACAACAGTAGATGACAGAACACTGATGAGAGTAGTCTACATGCCTCGTGGTCGCAGGCGAGGATGTTGTGGAGGTGGTCCAGGTGGTCGCGCTCGCGCCGGCTGTTCTCGCCCTCGTGATGGTTGCGAGATGTGGCGAGCACACGGTGGTGAAACATGGCGGACACCTCCGCGTCGGGGGCTCGCGCCGTCGAAGCCGCCTCCGTGTCTGGGGCTCGTGCCGCCGCCGACGCCGCCTCGGCGTCCGGGGCTTGCGCCGCCGCCGCCTTCTCCGCGTCTGGGGCCCAAGCCGTCACTGCCGCCTTTGCGTCTAGGATTCGTCCGTAGGGGAGAGGAGAGGAGGAGTCGCGAGTCGCGCGTGGGGGAGAGGAGAGGAGTCGCGGAGTCCGCTCGTGTGGGAGATGGGGCATCGGGGGAGAGGAAGGGTCGCGCATGGGGTGATCGCGGGATGGGAGGTCTGCGGCAGGGCGATGGAGGGCAGACACGCTAAACATGAGCCGTCAGATTTGGATGAGTAATGAGAGAGAATGGCTAAGAGATAATCTGGTGCATCCATTTTGATGGTGTTATATTTTCTAGATGCATTCATGGGTGTGGATGTAGCATAGGTCATGACTGTGGAGCAGACATTTGTTGTGTGGCTGTAGATTTATTTTAACTGATGTATTATAGGGTAGGGTAGATATGAGTAAAGCTTATGACCACGTTGCGTGGATGTTTTTGGAGGATATGATGACTAAGACGGGGTACCATAGGAGGTGGGTTGATTTGATTATGAACTGTGTAACTACGGTCTCTTATAGGATCAAGATAAATGGTGCTCTCTCAGGAAATTTCAAACCAGAGAGGGGATTAAGGCAAAGGGGTCAACTGCCGCCGCCACCAGATCCGCCATGGCCAGCGCGGGCGCGGGAAGGAAGCCGCCGGTGAGGTGCTTGCCGGAGAGAGAGAGAGAGAGAGAGAGAGAGAGAGAGAGAGAGAGGGGGGGGGGGGGGGGGGGGGGGGGGGGGGGGGGGGGGGGGAGGGAGAGGTGTGCGGGCACCGGACGGGTGGGGTGTGCGGGCGTCTCCATGCATGTTTTCTTTTAAGCATTTTCGTTATATTCTAGGTATTAGAAAATACTTCCTCCGTTTTAAAATAATTTTCACTTTAGCTATGAATCTGAACATTATCAAGATTTATAGCTCTCTAACTATGTTCTATGTAGTCATTTCCAGGCTTCTGTTCTTCGAAAACAAATATTTTATTTAAAATCAGGACAACGCAAACGACTAGTATGTTAAATCCGCAATCCACGGCTGGGGAAACTCCAATCACGCACTAACAATATTGAGATTGGCTTGGCCTCAGAACTCGATTGCATGCAGGTCCCATGCCACATCGGCAGATCCTGGGAACTCTCTCGGCCACAAGCTCCCCGTGGGGCCACCGCACTCACAGGCTCTTCTTCCTCCCGTGAACCTGACCGGGAGTGGTGTGCTGACATGACCAGGTACTGCCTATGCGGCCATTTAAGCTTGATATGAGTAAAGCTTATGACCACGTTGCGTGGATGTTTTTGGAGGATATGATGACTAAGACGGGGTACCATAGGAGGTGGGTTGATTTGATTATGAACTGTGTAACTACGGTCTCTTATAGGATCAAGATAAATGGTGCTCTCTCAGAAAATTTCAAACCAGAGAGGGGATTAAGGCAAAGGGATCCCCTCTCAACCTACTTGTTCCTGATATGTGCCGAAGATTTTTCTGCTCTACTTAATCATGCTAAGGAAGAGGGCTGATTGCATGTGTTAAGATCTGCCGGGATGCTCCTAATGTCTCTCATTTACTCTTTGCCAATGATTCCCTAACTCTCATTCGTGCAAAGAAGGAGGATGCTGCACACTTACAAGAAATTCTGGATTTATATGAGCAATGTTCTAGACAGGTAATTAACAAGACAAATCGACTATATTGTTTAGTGCAAATGCAAGCTCAACCAACAGAGAAGAGGTGAAGCAGAAGTTACAGATTGAGAAGGAAACCCTGAATGAAAGATACCTTGGCCTGCCAGCTCATGTTAGTCGGTCAAAGGGAAGCACTTCTGCATATCTTAAGGATCATGCATGGCAACACATCCAGGGTTGGAAAGACAAGATGTTGTCGTGGGCAAGGAAGGGGGTTCTCATCAAAGCTGTGGCGCAAGCGATACACCCACGTTTGCAATGGGTTGCTCTGAAAATACAAAAGGCCTTTGCGATCAAATTAGTAGCATGATCTGCAGATACTGGTGAAACCAGCAAGAGGGTAAGCATAAAATTCATTGGCTCAGTTGGTAAAAGCAAGCCGAAGAGCGAAGGGGGGCTGGGTTTTAGAGACATATATGCTTTTAATCTGGCGATGCTAGCAAAACAGGATTGGCGCCTAGTGCAACAACCGGATAGCCTCTGCGCACGCATCCTAAGGGCTTAATATTTCCCGAACTCAACATGTATGACTGCAACACCAAGAGATAGAATATCCTACACTTGGAGAAGCATCCTAAAAGGCATTGCAGTTTTGAAGAAGGGAATGGTATGGAGAGTTGGCGATGGGAATGGGATTTATATATGGCGTGACCCCTGGCTACCGAAAGAGCACACTCGGAAGCCGATCACCCCAAAGGGGAACAATCTACTGCAGTATGTCTCTAATCTCATAAACCCCATCACTGGAGATTAGGACACCCAGCTGATCCAAGACATGTTTTGGGATGAGGATGCATGAGTGATTTTGTCTCTGCCGGTAAATACTGAGTGGGAGAGCGTCTTGGCCTGGCACTATCACAGCAAAGGGATATTTCCAGTCAAGAGTGCATACAAGGTCTGTAGGAGGAGCATTTTGTTCAAGCAACAGTGAAACGGAGGCGTGTCCAATGCTAGAGATGACCTGTGGAATTGAATATGGAAGATGGAGTGCCCGAAAAAGATCCAACATTTCTTATGGAGAGCCGCTCACAATAGCCACCCACTCAGGGCTAACCTGGAATTCAGAAGCATGGACATTGATAACCGATGTGTGGTTTGAAACCAGAAAGGGGAGGACAGCGGTCACCTCTTCGTCAAATGCAGTAGGATGAGAGATATTTGGGCGTCGTTGGGCATGTCTGCACATCGAGAACAACTAGATGGTTTTGAATCAGCACGGCAAGCAGTGCGCTACATCCTGGGGCTGCCTAGAATCCCACAACTAACTTTGGTTGTGGGGATGTGGATGTGGTGGTGGGAGCGAAATAAAATCCAAGAAAAAAATGGAGTGTTATGTGGGAGAGATAGTTCAAATGTCAGCAAAGGAACCTAGGACTGTGAATAGGACAATTTAGAAATGGCAAAAACCAGCGCCAAGCTTCCTGAAGATTAATAGCGACGCATCTTTTCTGTAGAGAAGGTGGAGATGGGGGATGGGGCTATATAATTCGCGATGCAAAAGGTGACATGATTTTGGTTGGGAGAGGTTGGCTATCCCATATTCTGGACCCTTTCCAAGTGGAAGCCGTCGCGTTCTTACAAGGGTTACAGGCGGCGATTCATTTTGGCATAACTAACACTACTGGAGGCGCATGCTTTGTAGCTCTCGGCAAAGGCCCAGAAACCCTCGGCAAAGGCTTTGCCGAGGGCTGCCCTCGGCAAAGACCCCTTGGGGAATTTTTAGACGGCGAAGGGGTCTTTGCCGAGGGCCCTTTATCGGGCACTCGGCAAAGAAAAGAAGCCGTCAGGCGCCGACGCCGTTGGCGGTTTCTTTGCCGAGGGCCGACCCTTGGCAAAGAAATGGTTTTTTTTTTTGAATTTGTTTGCCGAGGGCCGACCCTCGGCAAATAATTTTTTTTATTTTTTTAAAAAACCTTTGCCGAGGGCCGGCCCTCGGCAAAGTCGGCAAATTTTTTTTTATTTTTTTTAAAAACCTTTGCCGAGGGCCTCCTCCCTGGCCCTCGGCAAAGAAATTTTCAGGATTTTTTAAAAATTCTTTGCCGAGGGCCGGCCCTCGGCAAAGAAATGGTTTTTTTGAATTTTTTTAACCCTTTGCCGAGGGCCTCCTCCCTGGCCCTCAGTAAAGAAATTTTCAGGATTTTTTAAAAATTCTTTGCCGAGGGCTGGCCCTCGGCAAAGAAATGGTTTTTTTGAATTTTTTTAACCCTTTGCCGAGGGCCTGCTCCCTGGCCCTCGGCAAAGAAATTGTCAGGATTTTTTTCCAAATAATCTTTGCCGAGGGTGTCGACGAAATATGGTCGACAGTCTACCTAGGGGTATGCCCAAGGTAGTAGATTATCGGCAGACAGATGCGCAAGCCCCAAACAAGACGGTGACGCAATACAGACACGAGGTTTTATCCAGGTTCGGCCGCCAAGAAGGCGTAATACCTACGTCCTGCGTCTGATTTGTATTGCTGTATGTCAATAAGAGATGTTTTTTAGAGGGGTCCCCTGCCCGCCTTATATAGTCCGGGGGGCAGGGTTACAGATCTGGGAACTAATCCTAGTCAGTTACAATTGCCATATGTGGCCGAATAAGGATTCCTATTCTAACCGACCAGGATCCTGCTTGGTCGCCAAATTCGTCTTGATTCCTTATGCGGGACTCCGATCAGGTTAACTGGGCCGCACGTCGTCTTTCGGGTGGACTGAACCCATCGATCCGGGCCAGCCCAAGCTTAGCCGTAAGGGTATAGGGGTTAATACCCCCACAGCTAGTCCCCGAGCACCATGTATTATGCTGCGACACGCCATTTTAACCTTCTCCGACAAGCGAGGCTTGAATCCTTGACGCCTCCGACCACCGTCATCACCGGAGAAGTAGGTTGTCCGAAGAATGTATGGTGCTCTTAAGAAAAAAGAAAAAGATTTCTGTCCTGAGAAGTGTGCCCACTTGTATTTCTGATAAGAAATGTAAGTGGTCTTGAAGCATAACGTCCTTGAACATCAGAAGCGTAGGGGTCGAAAAACAAACACATTCACCGCAAGGTGAAGTGTGCCCACTCAGTCCCCGAGCCTGGTAGTAGGTGACGTAGGCACGTGGTGCCAGGGTCTAAAAAAGAATTCATAGTTTAGTTAAAAACCGAATTGTCGTACAGGCAAAACATGATGCACCGGCAGTTGCATCGTACCGAAGTAGTCCCCGAGCTTGCTGGAAGGCAAAGTATGAGCCTTGTAGCAAGGTCTAAAGAAATTTCTCTTAACTGTATGTGAGTATAAATCACATGTAGCCAAGGAGAACCATTATTCAAGCAGTGGTCGGGGCAGTCCCCGAGCATATTAATAATCCTTATAATAATTCAAAGCACAGGGGTCGATTTAAACAAACACATTCACCGCAAGGTGAAGTGTGCCCACTTAGTCCCCGAGCTTGCTGGAAGGCGAAGTATAAGCCTTGTAGCAAGGTCTAAATAAATGTCTCTCAACTGTATATGAGTACAAATCACATGTAGCCGAGGTGAGCTAAACTATAAGAAGTGGTCGGGAGAGTCCCCGAGCACGGCGGTGGTCATAGTAGTTCCTGAATATGGTAATGGTCGAAGCAGTCCCCGGGCACGGTCGTGGTCGGAGCAGTCCCCGAGCACAAAAGTGGTCTGGGAAGTATCCAAGCACAGTAGTGGTCTGGGCAAATCCACGATCACTTGCGCTGCTTGTATTATTATTTGGTGTACTTATTTTTCTCTATTCTTTGCCAAGTCCAGTCTGACATATCTGGTCAAAAAAGTAAATAGGTATAGTACGTCATTCTGTCTTCTTCTTCTCCCTTCTTTATTTTTTATTTTTATTTTTTATAAACAATCGGTTGACACCTGTATTGAGGTGTGTCAGTGTGGGCCCTCTTACACCATCAACGAAGAGGCGCGTACACTGTTAACGAAGGAGCACGTTTATTGGCGCAGATTTCGAGGTTGTGTGAACAACCGTCTGCGGCGCGTGCGCACGACTCCCAATATTCTCGGGCGAACGAAACGACGGTGCTCTTTGTTTTATATAATGTAGATCTGGTAAGTTACTCACACCGTTCCCCATTGCCATCCGCCGCCACAACCTTCTTCTTCTTCCTGCCGAAACCCTATTCCCCCCAAATATCATCGCCAATCCCCTCGGTCTCCCGCATCCACCCACTTAGTAAGGATGAACTAATGGCGAAGAGAGACGCCCAGAAGAAAGGCGGGGTCATGGCGAAGGAATGGTGGAAGTCGCGGAGCAACGAGCAGACCATCGAGGACCTCGTCGCCATGGGAGTGCTCCACAACAAGGCACTTGCGGGATGGCGTGCGCCGGAAGGAGAAAGCTTCCCCGATCCACAACCAGGTGAGATTGTGGTCTTTGAAGACTTCTTTAAACGGGGTTTTGGGATTCCAGTGCACCCTTTCCTTCAGGGTCTCTGCTTGTACTACGAGATTGGGATTTGCAATCTGCATCCCAACTTGATTCTTCTTGTCTCCACCTTCATCCATCTCTGCGAGGCTTATGGTGGCTTCCAGCCCCATTTCGACCTCTTTCGCCACCTATTCTGTCTTCGGAAGAAAGGGAGCGGTGGCTCGAAGATCGCCGGAGGCGTCTACCTGAACCTGCGTGACGGCATGAAGGCTCAATACCTGCACTGCCCCTGGAACACCTCATTGGACGAGTGGTACAAGAAGTGGTTCTACATCCGTGAAGAGCCGAACACCATCACTCTGTGCGATGTGGGACTGATTCCAGAGAAGAAGAGCAGCTGGTCGGAGAGGCCTGAGAACTTAGAGCAGATCACCGAACTGCTCGAGATGATCCTATGGGGAAGGCTTGATGGCCCGAGCGTTGTCGGCAACTTCATCAGCCGAAGAATTCAGCCCTGCCAGAAAAGGATTCACCCTGGCTTCGAGTACCAAGGAGGCGCTGATCCGACGAGGACCAGGAAGGAGCCGCTCGACAAGATGGAAATCAAGGCCAGGATTGGAGAGCTGTTCAACCTGGCCGATCCCAATTATGTTGCACTGAGCGCCATCGAACACGCCTTCAAGCTGGCTCGACCTCCGCCAAAGGTAAATGACGCCTCCTTTTAACTGTAGAGTCATGTTGTATTAAGAAAATAACTGTCTTTTCCTTCATTTTGTGTCTCAGTGTAATGGCCATGACCGGACAGGAGTGTTCGTGTCGCCTCCCCCCGGTGTAGAATGGCCGCAAGCTACCGGGCCAGCCGCCCAGACCAGCGCCATGACCGACGACGTTCACTGGGCGGTACTCGAGACCGTAGAGGACGCCTCGACCAGAGCCGCTGGCAAGCGTCCGGCTGCCAGCAAACGTCGTCAAGCCATCTTCCCCCTGTCGGACGACGAAGCAGAGGATGTGGACATCTTCCGGCTCATCCCCCGAAAGAGGAGAAGGCAGGTGGGACCGACGGAGCAGGGTGGCTCCTCTGGGCCAGCAGTGGTCACAGCACCGACCACTACAGCACAGAGGACAGACGAAGGGAACATGCCGCATCATACTCCGACGCCCGTACCGGAGGAAGAACAAGCCCCGGTGGAAACTACCGAGCAAGCGGAGCAGGGGCGGTCGAGGAGACGTTCCTTCGCCACATCCTTCCGCAAGTCAAAACTGTAAGTATCTATATTTTTGATGCAAGCTTTGCATTTTGCATTGGATGATATTATCTTCTGAATTTGTCTCTGAATGCATTAGATCGGCATCCACTAAAAGCCCCGACCAGCTAGCTGGGTGCAGAACGTCCTCACCAACAACGGCGGGACAAACTGCTCAGCAACCAGCCGTGGAGGAGCCCATGGCAGGGACTCCGCCTGGGCCTCAGCAGGCGGACGACCAGGCGCCAGTCCCTGAGCAGCTGGTCGAGAAGACAACCGAGCAGAATACAAGTGCTCCAAGTACGAACCCTGATGAGGCGGATACCACGGCGCCAAGGGAGCTGGATCCGCCCGAGGGGCAGCAGCCAGAAGTTGCCCGGAACATGGCTGGCGACGTGATGGCTCGTGGGAAAGCCCTGGTGGTCGTGGAGTCTGCAAACTCCAGACCAGTGCCGCCTCCCGAATAGGAGGCTGAAGAGGATGAAGTGGAAGAAATCCTGGGCCATCCCCAAGATAGGCGACAACATGTATATGTGTCGCGCTATCGAAACGACGAATGGGTCATGCATGAGGAAATCCCAGAGGTCGAAGAGACCTTAAGAGTCGAACGGGCGGCCAAGCGCCTGGTGACAGAAGTCCAGGTATATTTGGCTTTAGTCCTTGACCCTGTTGTGTAGTCGAACTATCTGACGTAGCTTGTCTGTATGCAGGACTTGATGAAAACTGCAAGATACCGAAAAAGGTGCTTCGACCAGATAGAAGGAATAACGACGACCAATAAGGAGCTGACGGCTAAAGTGGAACGCCTACGGCGCCAACTTGAAGCCACCGACCAGGAGAGGACAGACCAAGAAGCACAGAACCAAAACCTGGTCGGCCAGCTCATAAACAAAGAGTGGGAGAAAACAGGTAAGTTTTCACCGTAACATAGCAAGTGCGGGACTTTGTGTTATTTTGTTCTTGGCAGTAATAGTTGTAATGCAGGTTTAGAAGCTGAAGTGACCCGCCTCCAGGGGGAGAATAGCCGTACGCTTGCAGAATGTGGTCGCCTGAAGGAGGACAACGAGAAACTGGCATGCCGCCAGTCGAAACTCCAAGACCATACTAACAGAATGAAGGACGACCTGAAAAGTAAGCACTCCAGACCACCGTTCTCATTCGATTGCCCACATTGCCTTGTCGTGTCATCACGTTTTATGTCCTATACTGTTTGCAGTTTTGAAAGTCAATGCCAAGAGGCACCTGGAGGCCGTGATCAAGGAGCGTGACGACTGGAAAGCACAATGCCTTAAGGCCACCGAGGAACGGGACATGTGGAACAAGCGGTGCCAAGAAATGGCAACTGGCATTGTGCCCATCCTCGACCTTATCGATCCAGCGCTCACAGAGGAAGAGCTAAGGACGCCTCAGCTCGGACTGGTCGAGAGATGCAAGCAAGCATGGGGATGGTTCCAAGACTTCGTGAAGGAGGCGGGTGAGTACACGGGTGCCCATGTGCTAAGCATGGTGCGTGCTCACTACCCCCTGATCGATCTCAAATGCTTGGAAGCTGGGTACCCGAAGGAGATAGACCCAGACAAGGCCGAAGAGCTTCGGACGGCCCAGCTGGACTTGTCATCAAAGATAATTGGCGATATTAACCTGTGCGGAGGTGGGACAGCACCTGTGCAGGGTATGCCATCGACAAGCCAGCTGGAAATGCCATCAGCTGCAAGCCAACCAACGAAGCCTGCGGTCTCGACCAGCCAGGCACCGGCGGGGCCATCCCCTTCAGCTTGACTAGCTCAAAAGTCCCCGAGACTCGAGTAGGGTATCAGAGGCGGCGAGCAGTAAATGCCATGCGCCCCGACCAGCCAATGTAATAGGCTTAGAGCTGTAGAAGGAGAATGTAGTTGTGTTATTGTAAACTTGAGCCTTTTTAGGCAAGCTTGTAATAACGTAACTGTATATCATTATAAGCTTGTTTGTTTTATACAAAACGCACTTTAAGCTTGAATTTTTTTGTTGGTGTAACTAAGTGGGAACGTGTTAACGTTCTGTTTAGTTGTACCATTTTGCTCGACACGTCATCCTGAAAAGTTTGTGCGGCCCTAGTCTGGCATGTGGTCAGAGTATGAGGTACTATGACCTGTGCACATGTGGACGCAGACAAGTCAGACTAGGGGGGACCTGCCAATCACCCGCAACGTAGAGAGCGGATCCCGTGCACGTGTTGGGAGGAACCGGAGACAGGGCCTGCTCCGAAAATCGTAGAAGGAGTGGTGGTCGGCTTGTACTGGCTTAAGTTAGAATAACCATAAAATTCGGAGTGGCACATTAGAGTGGTCGGAAAAATCATAGTTGCTTTAGTAAAGTAAATCGAAAATACAAGTAGAGTACATATCTCAGTAGTTAAGCATAGAAGCGTCTAAGCTTGTCGATGTGCCATGAGTTCGGTACGTCCGTGCCGTCTAGATGAGCTAACCTGTAAGACGTTGGACGTGTGACTTCCTTGATCATGAAGGGTCCCTCCCATGGGGTTGCGAGTTTGTGGACACCAGCCTAGTTCGTCTTCCACTTCAGGACTAAGTCCCCGACCACGAAAAAACGCTCTTTAACATTCTTGTTGTAGTACCTGCGCAAAATAGCAAGGTATTTGGCCGTGCGTACGCAAGAATCAAGCCTTTTCTCTTCTGGGCTGTTGACTTCTGGCTCCCATACTTCGTTGACCTTGCCTTCGTCGAAGTTCTCTACCCGTGCTGATCTGAAAGCTATATCTGGTGGGAGGACTGCCTCAGCGCCGTAAACCATAAAGTATGGTGAGACGCCGGTATTACGACTGGGCTGAGTTCGGAGGCCCCAGACAACGGCTGGTAACTCCTTGAGCCATCTTCCAGGAGCTTTACCGTTTTCTCTATACATCCTCTTCTTCAATGCGTCCAAGATCATGCCATTTGCCCGCTCGACTTGTCCATTAGCTCTAGGATGCGCCACCGAGACGTATTTTACAACTATGCTCCTTTCATCGCAGAAGTCCCAAAAAGCATTCCCGGTGAACTGAGTTCCCAGATCAGTAATGATGCTGTTGGGCACGCCGAAACGGTGGATGACCTGGTCGAGGAATGTGACAGCTTTCTCTGAGGATGCCTGTACCAGAGGCATGTATTCTATCCACTTAGAAAACTTATCAATTAGCACGAAGACGCATGTAAATTTCCCAGGAGCTGGTTTGAAAGGCCCGATCATGTCCAGTCCCCAGCATGCGAAGGGCCAAGAGGCTGGAATCGTCTGGATCTCATGTGCTGGTACATGGATTCTCTTGGAGAAGAACTGACAACCCTCACAGCGGTGGACTAGCTTCTCTGCGTCGGCCACTGCTGACGGCCAATAGAAACCTGCTCGAAAAGCCTTACCGACCAGTGTTCTTGAGGCCGCGTGGTTGCCGCAGGAGCCAGAGTGGATTTGGTCTAGGAGATGCTCGCCTTCCTCCTGGGTTATACACTTCATCAAGATTTCCTCAGCGTTTTTGCGCCATAACTTGCCATCGACGAGCAGATACTGCTTACTACGACGCATCAGGTGCTCATTTTCTATTCGATCGACATAACCGCTACGACGCATCAGGTGCTCATTTTCTATTCGATCGACATAACCGCTACCATCTGTCAAGTACTTGATGAAAGGCATTCTCTAGTTCGGCTCATGAGTGGTCGGAAGCGGCTCGGTTGTGGTCGGTGCCGGAACCGTAGCCACTAATTGCTGGTCTGAAACTTTGTCGGTCGTTGAATCTTTGTCTTCAATGGAAGGCGTGAGCAGGTCTTGGACGAATACGCCATGTGGGATTTTGGCTCGGGATGATCCTAACTTTGACAATGCATCCGCTGCCTGGTTCTTGTCCTGGACCACGTGTATGTACTCGATGCCATAGAACCTGCCTTCCAGCTTTCTTATCGATTTTCAATATGCGTCCATCTTTTCACTGGTCGTGTCCCAGTCCTTGTTGAGTTGGTTGATGACCAGAGCCGAATCTCCGTAGACATAGAGACGTTTAACTCCAAGCTCAACCGCAATGCGTAGACCATGCAGGCATGCTTCATACTCGGCGGCATTATTAGATGCTGGGAAATAAATTCTGAGGACGTACCGGAGCTGCTCCTTGGATGGTGATACGAAAAGAACTCCTGCTCCCGCACCGTCAATGTCGAGAGAACCATCGAAGTACATCGTCCAATATTCGTCGGATCCCAGAGAGGCAGGCGTGCTTAAGTCTGTCCACTCGACGATGAAATCGACGAGTGCCTGAGACTTGATTGTAGTACGGCTTGCAAATTCCAAGGAAAGGGAGCATAGCTCTATTGCCCATTTGACGATGCGCCCGTTCGCATCCTTATTGCGAATGATGTCCCCCAAAGGATACTCGGTCATGACCACCATACGATATCTGTCGAAGTAATGTCTTAACTTTCGGGATGTTATCAGTATGGCGTAGAGCAGTTTCTGAATCTATGGGTACCTGGTCTTGGATTCGTTGAGTACCTCACTAATGAAATAAATTGGCCGCTGTACCTTGTAGGTGTGGCCCGGCTCATCGCGCTCGACCACCAGTGTAGTGGAAACCACCCGATCGGTTGCCGCAATGTAAAGTAGGAGAGTTTCGTCTTCTCTGGGAGCGGTAAGTACCGGAGGTGACGTGAGGTATTGTTTCAGGTACGTGAAGGTAGCGTCTACTTCCTTCGACCACTCAAACTTCTCGGACGCTTTGAGCAGTTTGAAGAACGGTAGTCCTTTTTCTCCTAATCTTGATATGAAACGGCTTAGAGCAGCCATGCAGCCAGTGAGCTTCTGGACATCCTTCACCTTTTTTGGGGGCTTCATGTCTAAGACAGCTTTGACTTTCTCCGGGTTAGGGCGTATGCCGTCGTAACTGACGATGTTGCCGAGCAATATGCCAGAAGGGACACCAAAGATACACTTCTCTGGGTTTAATTTCCATTGGAACGTATTAAGGGCTGCGAAGGTGCATTCCAGATTGTCAACAAGGGTATGTGCTTGCTTGGTTTTGACAACTACATCATCGACGTAAGCCTCGACGAGGCCGTCTTTTATCTCGTCGTTGAGGCAGGCCTGTATAGCGCGTTGGTAGGTAGCACCGGCGTTTTTGAGCCCGAACGACATAGTCGTGTAGCAGTAGGCGTCGA
Source organism: Miscanthus floridulus (assembly GCF_019320115.1). Taxonomy (NCBI): domain Eukaryota; kingdom Viridiplantae; phylum Streptophyta; class Magnoliopsida; order Poales; family Poaceae; genus Miscanthus; species Miscanthus floridulus. The sequence continues at coordinate 54,706,852 of NC_089582.1, forward strand.
AAGGCGTGATGAAAGATGTCTTGATCTGGTCGTCCTTTTTGAGAGCGATCTGGTGATAACCAGAGTAGCAATCGAGAAAGGAAAGCAGCTCGCAACCGGCGGTTGAATCTACGACCTTGTCTATGCGAGGTAAACCAAAGGGGTCCTTAGGGCAGTGTTTGTTGAGATTAGTGTAATCAACGCACATTCTCCATTCATTATTCTTTTTGCGTACAAGAACCGGGTTGGCTAACCATTCCGGATGATACACTTCTTTGATAAATCCGGCTGCCAAAAGCCGTGTAACTTCTACCCTAATCGCCTCCTTTTTGTCGCGAGCGAACCATCGTAGCTTCTGCTTGATTGGTTTGGCTTTGCTGTTGACATTTAAGGAGTGCTCAATCAAGTCCCGAGGTACACTGGGCATGTCGGAAGGTTTCCATGCAAACACATCCACGTTGCCCCTCAAGAACCTGACGAGCGCGTCTTCCTATTTAGGATCCAGGTCGGCCCCGATGAGGGCCGTTTTGCTGGGATCGCCCTCGACCAGCTGGATCGTCTTGTGCTCCTTGGATCTAATGTTCTTGCGCGGAGCCTCGAGCTCTGGGATCTCCAGGTGGTCGGCCGGGGTCTTCTTAGCATCGAGCATGGTCTCGGCCATGCGAATAGAGAGGTCGTGGGCCTCTGCTATTTTGAAGCTGTCGTCCTCGCAGGTATAAGCTGCGTATACGTTGCCCCTGAGGGTTAAAACTCCTTTCTCAGTAGGCATCTTGAGCACCAGATACCTGTAATGAGGTATGGCCATGAACTTGGTGAGCGACGGTCGACCAAGAATAGCATGGTAGGTGCCGTCGAAATCAGCGACCACGAAGTTGACGTAGTCGGTGCGGAAGTGGTCCAGAGTCCCAAACTGCACAGGTAGCATGATCTGCCCGAGAGGTGTGGAGCTCTGTCCGGGGAGAACGCCCCAGAACTGTGCCTCGTACGGCTTCAGGTCCGCCTGGGCTATTTTCAGAGCGGGCAGGCTGTTCTTGAATAGTATATCGATGGAGCTGCCGCCATCGATCAGTACCCTATCGAATTGAACCTTGTTGATACAAGGATCGAGGACCAAGGGAAAACACCCTGGCTCGGGTATGGTGGCCCATTGGTCCTTCCTGCTAAAGCAGATTTCACGGTGAGACCACGGAGGAAGCCACGGATCGGTGAGAAGGTTGTCGGTCTTTGCCACATTCAAGCAAGCGCGGGCGAGCAGCTTGCGTTCTCGTTTGGTCTCAATGGACACCTTGCCGCCGATGATGGTGTGCACGCGATCAGTTGGCTTGACGTATTTATGACGAGGATCTGCATCGTCGTCGTCGTTGTCCTCGTTGCGCTGTTCCCCCGCGTCGTTAGGCTTGTCGGACGTATCCGGAGCCTGTTGACGCGTGTAGATAGTCTTGAGGACACGGCAATTCTCCATGGTGTGGTTCGACTTGGGATGGAGCTGGCAGGGTCCCTTCAATGCTTTGGCGTAGTCATCCTCGTAGTTTCGACGTCCGCTGCCCTTTTTCACAGTATTGACCTCGCCGTCGTCTTCCCGAGCGCGCTTGCTCCTGTAATCGTCACGGCGGTTGCGCCGCTGATTACGTTGATCACGGTGGTCGCGGGAGTCGTTGCGCTGGTTGCGGTGGTCAAAATTGTCGTTCCGACCATGATTGCCACGGTAATCGTCGCGGTGTGGGGGGTGGTCGGAGCGTGGAACCCTTGCTGCTTCTTCAACGATTATCTTTTTAGCATCGTCAGCGTCTGCATATTTCTTAGCGGTGGCCAAAAGCGCTGTGACTGATTCGGGTCTCTTCTGGACGAGCTTGTCTCTTAGGGCGTCGTGGAAGCGGAGGCCGGTGACGAAAGCCTCGATTGCTTCGTTGTCGGATATTGATGGGACCTTGATGCGCATCTCCGAGAAACGCCGAACGTACTCGCGCAGTGGTTCATCCTTTCGATCTCGGATCCGTTGCAGATCGTACTTGTTGCCGAGCTGTTCACAAGTAGCGATGAAGTTGTCGATGAAGGCCTGCCTGAGCTCCTGCCAAGAGTCAAAATAGTTCGCTGGCAAGCTAACCAGCCATTGGTGACCTGCATGACCAACAGCGACTGGGAAGTAGTTAGACATGACGTGCTCGTCAGCCATGGCTGAGCGGCATGCGGTTTCGTAGAGCATGACCCATAATTTGGGGTTTTCCTTGCCGTCGTACTTCTGAAGCTTCTCGAGCTTGAAATTCTTGGGCCATATGACTTGGCGCAGGTGTGGAGTGAACTGCTTCAGACCCGGCGGACCGTGGGCGGTGTCATACTCCATACGGCGATAGCTTTCATGGGATGCACGATCATCGGCTCTCTGGTTGATGCGAGCACGCAGATCGCGTCCACCGAGGTAATGGCGGAGATCGTTATTGCCATCGCGGCGATCTCGATTGCCATCTGGATTAGCCCTATGACCGTGGTTATCACGGCGATTGTCGTGGTTATCTCGGCGGTTGTCGCCTCGAACGTCATGGTGGTTATCCTCCCGGCGGCAGTTGTCGTCCCGACCACCATCATGACCACCGTTTCCGCCTTGACGGTTGTCTAATGGGTCGTTATTGCGCGAGCCACGTTGGTTGAGTGGCTGTGAGCGACTTGAGTATTGGCGGCTGTGGCTTGATTCGATAGAAACGGATGGAGCCCGGGCTTGGTTCATCTCTGCGGTCTGAGCCATAGCAGCCGTCAGATAAGCTTGTATGTCATCACGGATTACTTGAGTCTCTGGAGTGTTGGGCAGCCGCTGCATTGTCGCCATGGCTACAGCTACGTTGGCGCTTGGGGTCTTGAAGACTTGTTTGTCCCCCACCCTGTCGAAAGCATTGTTGAGGTCACGTGGTCGGAGCCTTATGCGTCGTGCCTCCTGGTCTGCTTCAGCTTCGATTTGCCGGCGATTAAACCGGTCAATATTGCGTGCTTCGCGTGCAGTCTTTTCTTGTTCTGTTTCACCAACTGCTGGCGGCTCGTCGTTGCTGACAACATGGATCAAATCCCCTCGTCTTGGCGGGAAAGACGGAAATTGGGGGAAACCCGGGGCGTGGTCTGGTAGATCCAGATCGTATTTGACGCCTTCATCTTCGTGACGCTGAAGCTCAGTGTGGACAGATGCGTTGGATGCGATGCCGGATGAGGAGCTGGAGTCACCCTCTCGGACTGTGTGGACGGATCCTTCTTGATAATCTTCAATCCGGACCATGTTGACGATGTTGCATGGCTTCGGCCGAGATCGGTGTATAGGACATAGATCCGAGCGGCATCGTAGGTTGTTCGCGTAGCTGGAGGCAGCGTTTTGCAGGCCATAGGGCTGGACCTGGTGGTTCTCCGTCAGGACTTCGTACTCGCAGAGTCGGAGACCCATCGCGAAGGCTGGCTGGCGACGAGCGGAGCGCCCCTCAGGAGTAGATACGACCACAAGATCTGTTCCAAGCCGTGCAGGACGACTGGCCCGAGCTGGTCGGATAGATCTATTGTGGGGAGCTGTTACCTACTCATTAGGTTGGCTTTGAATCGTACTTACCAGAGCTAGGGTTTTAGCGAGTTTGATGTCGACCCGATCGATGGAGTCGAGCAGGTCGGTGTCGTCGATCTGCTTTCCTCTGTAGCGGGGAAGCGGATGACGGGTTGTCGGTGTGGCTGTAGGCGTGGTCGGAGCTAGATGTACCGTGGTCGGAGCCAGATCCATCATGGTCGGAGCCGTGTTCGTCGTGGTTGGAGCCGTGTTCACCGTGGTCAGAGCCGTGTTCACCGTGGTCGGAGCCGTAGCCGATGTAGGTGAAGTAGTCGTCGGCGCGGGTTGAATCCACGCCTCCTCCGCGGTCATGGCGATGGAGACGTCAGGGCCGGTGGTCCAAGTGATCTGGCCGACGGTGAATGTGAGGCCGTTGGGCGTAGCCATGGAGCCAGAGATGATGACCGTCTTGTTTGCTTGGAGAGCAGTACGCACACCCCCTACCTGGCGCGCCACTATCGACGAAATATGGTCGGCAGTCTACCTAGGGGTATGCCCAAGGTAGTAGATTATCGGCAGACAGATGCGCAAGCCCCAAACAAGACGGTGACGCAATACAGACACGAGGTTTTATCCAGGTTCGGCCGCCAAGAAGGCGTAATACCTACGTCCTGCGTCTGATTTGTATTGCTGTATGTTAATGAGAGATGTTTTTTAGAGGGGTCCCCTGCCCGCCTTATATAGTCCGGGGGCAGGGTTACAGATCTGGGAACTAATCCTAGTCAGTTACAATTGCCATATGTGGCCGAATAAGGATTCCTATTCTAACCGACCAGGATCCTGCTTGGTCGCCAAATCCGTCTTGATTCCTTGTGCGGGACTCCGATCAGGTTAACTGGGCCGCACGTCGTCTTTCGGGTGGACTGAACCCATCGATCCGGGCCAGCCCAAGCTTAGCCGTAAGGGTATAGGGGTTAATACCCCCACAGAGGGCTATTGCTTGGGCCCTCGGCAAAGGACCCTTCTTTGCCGAGGGCCTTGGTCATTGCCCTCGGCAAAGAGGCAGAAATTTAATTTTTTGTTTGTTTTTTGCATTCCATCGACACAAGCATTTCATATATATACATATATATATCACATAGAACCCATTTTCTCACAATATATCACAACCATAATTGTGAACCACAAATCACAATATATTACAACGACAAGTTACATGTTCATCATCATTCACATGTTTATTACGACAAGTTAATGAAATCCAAGCACAAGTCACAACCATAAATCACAAATCACGCTAAAGTCCAACCACATCACCTAGCACAAGTCCTCATCAAGCTAGCCTATGAGATGATGGTGAAGGAAAAGCAGGATCACCCGGTGACGCACTAGCGGGTTGATTGGAACCCGCGGACGGAAGCTGCACAAAGGAGCAGAGATTGCATGTGTGAGTAATTCGGGAAAACAGTTTTGGAGCTTAGAGATTGCATCTAGTATTGTAGGAATACAAAAAGATTAGACTCAATTGAAAATTTCGGCAGCACCTCCCCTGCACGGGGAGGTTTCCAAAACCTACAAGAAACGACGGCACGAACGCCGACATCCACAACGGCACGAAGGCCGACATACATGCAAAGCACAAGCGAAAAATGAACTTTCATACTTACAGGAGTAGCTGTAGGAGTAGGAGGTGGAGAAGCTGAAAACTGCACAGGTACACCCGATGCTTGCCCAAGACTTTGCATGATCACCATCATCTCCGCCATCTGCTTCTGCGCGGCCTCGAACGCGACCTTCTGGGCCTGCAGCTGTGCGGTCAGCTCCGCGTTCTGCTCTTGAGTTTGCCTTTTTGTTTCTTGCAGCTCGGCCTGCAATATTTCACTCCAATGTATCAGTAATGCAAATCTAATTTAGGTGTGTAAATATCTACGTACGATGAGTAAAATAGGAATTACCTGGAGTGCTTGGACCTGCTGCAGTGCTGGAGAAGGCCATGGACGTATGGACTGGATGGAGCTCGTGCTCCGTGCTCGGATAGCGTCGAGGGAGGGAATAGTGGTGGAGTCGATGGCGCCATCTGCAATCCATAGCCGCCCATGCTTCTTGCCTCCTCCGAGCCTCATGATCGCCTCTACATCAATGGGCTCAGTGCGTACATTGTAATCTTCCCCATAGATCTGCCTTACCGTTGACGTGTACTCTTGGACTTTAGTATACACGTTCGGGTCGAAGTACACCTGGGGCAGGGCAGCTAGGTCGAAGGAGATAGAGGACGATGCCCTGCCCATGTGGGACATAGCCCACGCAGAGAACTCCGAGACCTCCTCGCCCGGGTGTGCAGCCTCCTGCAAGAAAGACGGAAAGATGGTGAGAAATCAAGCAGAATTGAGCGTCAAAATAAATGAAAGAAATCACTTACGTATGCTTGTTTGTATCCGGGGAGACTATGGCTGCCTTGATGGTGAGTTGGACCTTGCCTCATCAGACGCTGTTCCCGCTGCCTCTCGTGCGTGTCAACAAAGTCCTGTGATAACCACTTGTCCACGATCATGGCCCAGCACTCGGGATACGATCGGCACCACCAGGGAATCACCTACAAGTCATCGAGTATTTGACATATAAGAAGATGAAATTGAACCTACTTAATATCAAAACGAATCATTATGAATGTTATTCGCCTACCTCAAGGTACTGGTCCCGGGTCAGCGTAATCCGTCTTGCTTGAAGCTTGGGGAGGGACTGCCTAAGTACTGACCTGTAGTAGTCTATGTGGGCCTGGACGCGCCCATGGTGGTGCATCTCGGTGACGTACTTCCTACAAGCTGCGACAGCCGCCCGATTCACCTGGGCCTCAAGTCCTTCTTCGGCCTTGAAATATTTCTACATACAAAACCGATGTATCCATTCATTATTTCGATAAAAGATTTAACCAATGAATGCGATGTATTAAGCAATGTTGTGCGAGAGAGACTTACCCAAAACTCCGCCAATACTCGCTCCTGCTTGTTGTGGTAAGTGTCATCCGTGACCAGCGCGTACCTGTCCCAGTTGGAGGCCGGCTCCCGCACCACCGGCTCTTCGGACAGTTGAACAATGCTGGGGTATCATTTCCTGCACAAAACACCAAGGATGCTCGCAGGGGTGCGTGCTGGAGTACCCGACAAAACCAACCAGGCCCTGCACAAGTGATTAAGAAAATTTATCAGTTTCTCTTAAGATTTCCAACATATCTTATGAAGTAGTTGCGATAACATCCATAGTTACTTACCTCTTTGCCATAGGCCGAATCACTGAGCGGTTGTGAGGAAGCGAAACCGGAGGGAGGCTTGCGGGACCTCGCTCGTAGAGAGTCCGGGTAGCGGTACCCTCTCCCTCGCCCTCGAGCGCCTCGCCTCCCTCGCCCTCAAGCGCCTCGCCTCCCTCGCCCGTCTGCTGACCCCTCTCGTCCTCCGACGAGGACGAGGCCATGGCCGTCACGTGCTCCTCCTCCAGCACCTCGTCACGTCTCAAGGGAGGAGACCGCTGCCTCCTGCGGTGGTTGCCCCTAGTCCTCCTCTCGTCACCTCCTGCGGACGCTACCCCGGACGACCCCTCACCTCGAAGGAGAGGGCGGTCTCTCCCGTAAACCAAGGGCGTGTCACGGCGTGGACGTCTGCTCGCCATCTTTGTCCAATCACCTGCAATCACAAAGAATGAACAAGACTAATTAGTACATATATTAGAAATAGATTCAAAATATATAAGCAAAACACAAATTAAAAAACCATAGTATTACATGTATTAGGAATAATCTTCATGATTGGGATCATAGGTCTCATCATCACTGTCAAAATTGTCCAAATGGGCAACACTATCCGAAGGTTCTATGTTGTCATCGTCGTCATTGCCTAGAAGTAATCGCTCAAGCATTGCTATGTCCTTGGCATTTACCACCACATCTCCATCGACCTCGTCATCAACCGTTTCGTTGTCTACTTCCATTTCGATTGCTTCGGGTAAGACTATCTCAAACGTGCCTGGTAACCCATCTTCTTGATAGAACTAACCATCATATGTGTTTGCGTTGAAGTTGTAATCATCATCGTTTGGGGCAGGTAGTTTACCATGTGGAGATACCTGGTGCACAATAGCCCAACCCTTAAGATCCTCTTTGTCTTGGTTGGCGTATCGAGTATAATACACCTGCACGGTCTGTTGAGCCATAATGTAGACATCTTTTCCAGGATAGATGGAATCTTCTCGAATCTCCACTAGCCCAAGATGAGCGGTTCGTCTCGTTGATCGAGGATTAAACCAGTGGCATTTGAACATGACAGGTTTAAGAGGTTCGTCTCCATGAAATGAGAGTTCATAGATTTCCTCAACTCTACCATGATAGTCGAGGCCATCAGTGCCGGGCGTACAAACTCCGCTATTTGTGGTTTTTCGTTTGGGCTGAATCTGCTCGTAACTTGTTGTGTGGAAGCGATATCCATTCACGTCATAGCCGGTAAATGACTTCACCCTAACATCACAGCCGTTTGCAACCTGTTTCAACTCGTCGCTCATGGACGAATCGGTCTGGGCCTGCAAGGTGAATCATGATAGATCGTTATATTAATCAAACGTACGATCACCTTGGACGATCGAACGTACGAGCTAAATTAGATATTACCTTTTGTTTGAACCAAGAAATGAAATCAGGCCTCCCCGCTCCCGCACCCCGCGAAACAAGGGTGTCTTGTTCATGCGAGGTAGGATCCCTTGATTGATGCCAGAATTCATGAACAAATTCCCTGTCCGAACGAGAATCAATGGGGTTGGATGTAGAATAGTGACGGCATATTGAAATAAGTTCGTTGAGAACTTACTTGATGAACGGCTGCACCTCGGTAAGGTTATTCAACACATATAGCATGATACTGCGCCACTCTTCATTTCCCAATAGCTTTGGGGTTGATCCACTTGCGCTGCCGAGTTGGCCTTGGAAAAGGCTCAGGGTCGATTCATTTTCGCCAGTATTGTAACGAGAGGGTGGATTATGATTGCTAGGAAGGTTCGGCTTGTAGTATAGCATTGTGAAGTTTGCCACCTCCTCCTGAAGGCATGCCTCTGCAATGGAAGCCTCAATTCTGGCTTTATTTGTACATTTTTTGCGAAGAGTCTTTAGACATCTCTCGATTGGATAGCACCAATGGGCCTGCACGGGCCCCCCCAAACGTGCCTCGGACGGGAGGTGCATAATCAGATGTTGCATCGGCAAGAAGAAGTCGGGTGGAAAGATCTTCTCCAGCTTACAGAGCAACACAGGTGCCGCTTTTTCCAAGTCCTGAGCGACGGTCCGAGATATCTCCTTAGCACAAAGCTGGCGGAAGAAAAAGCTCAACTCTGCCAGCACTTGCCAGACATACTCAGGGACATAGCCTCGGACCATCGCCGGAAGAAGCCGCTCAATCCATATGTGGTAGTCATGACTCTTCATCCCGTTGACTCGCAGAGTGCCTAAGTTCACTCCCCTGCTAAGATTCGCTGCATATCCATCTGGAAACATTAACATCTGCATCCATTTTAGTACCTCCCTCCTTTGATCACATGTGGAGATGTCTGGGTTTCAGGCATCCGACGTCGCAACTCGCTCGAAGCCTTCTCAATTTTTTACCACAGCCTACACATGCGATAACATGACATCTCGCCAAGTTTCGTGATTTTCGGACTTCGTATGGATTTTATATAATTTTAAAACACTTTTTTGGCAAGTCGGTCGTCATGTTACGCGAACAAGATGCGTGAAAATTTGATGCGAGTTCGTGGATAGGGACTCAACATGCACCAATTAACATGAATAACATTTTTCGAAACACTACATTGCAATATTCCATGCACCTGCAGTTCAAATTTGACATATTCGAAAAAAATCAAAGAATCGAAATAAATTAAGGAAATATACAAAACAAAATCAAAATTGGTCTAAATTTTAAAATTGAGTTCAAAACAATGTATTGTAGCACCACAAAAAAACTGGGCTAAAAAAACCAAAAAAAAAAAAATTGCCGAGGGCTCTTTGCCGAGGGCCTGGCCCGTGGCCCTCGGCAAAGAATTAAAAAAAAATCTTTGCCGATGGCCTATCCTGGGCCCTCGGCAAAGAGCTTCTTTGCCGAGGGCCTAGCCTCGGGCCCTCGGCAAAGGCGATTTATAAAAAAAAAAATTTGGCCAAAAAACTGGTTTTAAAAAAATCTTTGCCGAGGGCCTGGTCTAGGGCCCTCGGCAAAGACTTAAAAAAAAATTTGCCGAATAACCTGGTTGCATAGAAAAAAAAAACATTTGCCGAGGGCCTAACGGGTGGCCCTCGGCAAAGATTGACGGGAAATGGCCGCCGTGACCCAACGGGCCTAATTTGCCGAGGGCCGCGGCCCTCGACAAAGATTTGATTTGCCGTGGGCCTGTCTTTGCCGAGGGCCGTACCCTCGGCAAAGGCCTCTTTGCCGAGGGCTGTTCTTTGCCGAGGGCTCCTGTGGCTGGCCCTCGGCAAAGAGTGTCTTTGCCGAGTGCCCGAGATTTGGCCCTCGGCAAATCCTTAGGCCCTCGGCAAAGCACGCGTTTCCGGTAGTGTAAAGTGCAATTGGAAATTCCATTTTCGTTTTTTTTTAAAATCAAATATTTTATTTAAAATGAGGACAATATGCAAACGACTAGTATCTGAAATCCGCAATCCAGGTCTGGGGAAACTCCAATCAAATCAGAGCTAGTAGAATGCATGCATGTCCGATGCCACATCAGCAGATCCTGGGAACTCTCTCGGCCACAAGCTCCCCGTGGGTCCACCGCACTCACAGGCCGGCTCTTCTTCCTCCCGTGAACCTGAGGAATCGCGAGTGGCGTGCTGAGTGCTGACATTATACCAGGTACAAACCGACACTGGACCTTCACGGGCTGCACCGCTAGCTGCCTACTCATGACGTTGTCATGCCTGACTCCATGCATGCGCTTTGCTAGCAGACTCCTGCCTTCTCTTGATATTGCAGATCGATGGCCACACTCACTCCTCTTCTCTCAGACTCTCACCGTGTTAGCCCCAACGGCAACCGTAGTACCCCTCCCCCTCTATAAATACCCCCGACAGGGAAGGCAGCTAGCAACAATCGCAAACAAACATCTAGCCACACAATATCACCCACACCCGATCAGTACAGTCACGTAGAGACTAGCTAGCTAGCTCATCTGTCGCGAAGACCGGCGACGACATGGCGAGCAGCAGCAAGTCGTCGTCCTCGAGCTCGCCGCAGCTGGTTGCTGCCGCGCTGCTTGTGGCCGCCGTGTTGGCGGCGTCCGCCCTGGTGTCGGTGGAGGCGGTGTGCGACATGAGCAACGAGCAGTTCATGTCGTGCCAGCCCGCGGCGGCCAAGACGACGGACCCGCCGGCGGCGCCGTCGCAGGCGTGCTGCGACGCGCTGGCTGGCGCGGACCTCACGTGCCTGTGCGGCTACAAGAACTCGCCGTGGATGAGCGTCTACAACATCGACCCCAAGCGCGCCATGGAGCTCCCCGCCAAGTGCGGCCTCGCCACGCCACCCAACTGTTAGTGCTAGCCAAGCTAAAGGAAAGGCAGGCATTGATGTCCTTGTACGTGTGTTATTGCATTGTTGTGTGTACATCTGCAGCAGGCTAGCTGCAGGGCCCGTAGGTGTCATCTTTTCACGTACTAACATGTTCTTGTCGTGTGTGTGCTCATTGCTGGCGTGCGTGTCTATTTTGTGTGCGTCGGGTCGTACGTTGGTACATATAGATGCCCGTGGCTGGCATGGTTTGGACTGTTTGCGCGTACGCGCACATGTGTGATGTGTCACTAGCTAGCTTGTCATTGTACTCGGTCGTGTGTGTGCCATATGCCGGGCAAGTTGCATCTTGTGCCCTCGCTCGCTCGCTCTCTCTATCTATCTATAATATAAAGAGTGTTCTTCATCCTAAGTAAACATTACTACTTCGTTGTCTTCGATCTCAGGTCAATTTGTGTGTGCAACAACTACTTCATCTCTAGCATGTACGAGGCATTATTATATTGTTTAACTTCATTGGATTAACATGTGATTTCTAGATGAAGTGATTAGGGATGATTATTATTCTAGTTAACTTTTTATCTAGGGTAAGCTTAGGGTGTGTTTTGACAGGACAAGGTTAGATGGTCATATCCATGCATGTTTACAAAAGATATAGTTATCCAAGTTGAGTGTTTGGTGGGATGATGGATGGGATGAGCAAGTTTTATTGATTGGATGGATGGGAGTAGATGTCATAAGAATACTTAGCTAATCATATTTTTAATTAAAATAATAACAACTAACAATATATTAATAAATATGTGCTAGCACCATTTTTGTTATTATAGTTACTACTCCCTTCGTTTTAAATTGTAAGTCGTTCCGACTTTTCTTAGTACATAGTTTTTGCTATGCATCTAGCTATACATTATGTCTACATATACAGTAAAAATTATGTACCAAAAAAGCAAGAACGACTTATTGTTTGGAACGAATGGAGTGATGGAAAATAAAATAAGTTCATTAGCACTATTACTACCTTAATTGGCACACAAATCATGTACTAATCAGCGTAGTAGCACACTTATAAACCAATCTTGTCATCATAATTACCCAGTAATAATATAATATACTAATAGTCCTTAATTTATTTAGTAACAACCAAGATTACAAAATGTGAATGAGTTCATCCAGCCATTTTTTTGGTAGCTATAGCTCATACAATGGGAATATTCTTTCTAGGTGGCCGCTCCATCCAACTTGCACGTGAACAAATGCTTTAGTGTTGCTTCTCTCACTCATCCACCACACACATTATCTTTTTGCTCAAGAACTTCAAAAGCTTTCTCTTCAATTTTCATGAACAGCTCTAGGCCGTCTGAACATAATAAACGACGATCTCACAAGCAAACACAAGCAAACAAACATTGAACAAATAAAATACAAGTTTTAGAGGAATTTCTGCAGAGAAAACGGTTTTTGAGTGATTTGGACGTGACAGTTTATTTTGCATGTAAAAATGATAAAACCTAAGGCCTTTCTGCAAGAGTGCGCCGGCCCTTGTGGACAGGCCAATTTTTTTTTACTATTTGACCCTTTTTTTGAAAGTTTCTCACAAATAGACCCCTGGCGGAAAGAATTCCGGAAATGGACCCTTGGCTCGGCGCCACGGTCACTGGCGCCGAGCTCCTGGGCACGGGGAAATGGCCTGCCAGGGGGCTCGGCGCCAGAGTGATATTATCTTGATTACTTAGTTTGTAGTTAGAAAGTACTTGTTAGGTAATATCTATCGTCTAATTTGGACTAAAGGACATGTGTTTCGTTACGTTTTTAAAATAGATGGACAACCTAGTGACCATATATCATGGAGGCATGGTTGAAAGCGATCGCTATAGATATGTTGAGTTTCTTGACATGCAAAGCATGCCTGTGCTATTCAATGATAAGCCTTCATTTAGTGAGATGGTTGCAAGGGCTCGGGAGGAGCTGCATTGCTTTGGAGATAATGACATTGCAGTTGATGGTGTACTGCACCTAGGTTGTCCTCCGAACATCTTCAGACGAATGATCTCAATTGGTTGTGCGGATTAGTGGGAGAACTATGTGAGATCGGCTATGAAGAGCCAGCTGCAATGTTTGGACGTGGTTGTGCGTCGGGTGTTAGTTGATCCAATCCCTCATGGGTTTACCCCAGCAATGGATCATCCGGCACACATCGACCCTCCCATTCCGGAACCTTACCTGCATGTGCAGATTGCGCCTACGGTTCCTGATGCTCAATCTGCCCCCAATGCATTATTTGGAGATGGTTGTCATACTCATGTTTTCGTGGCAGATCCTCCTTATGAGATCCCTTTGACACAGAATCATCCGAGTAAGTGTCTTAACCGCATGGTTTTTGGGAGCTTATCCCGTTCCTTACATCTATTTCTTTCATTCTTTCCTCATTTCTATAATGACGTTGCAGGAGACATTCCTGAGAATATGGATGTGCCCCATGTTGCTGCGCAAGTGCACTTTGGAGATGGATTTCGTGGCTCCAATAGTGTTGAAATTATGAATGATTCGGAGCCATATGAGATGGCTAGGGCTCTTGATTCTGATGATGATCGTCCTGTTGGAGAGCTGACGGAGAGTGATGTTGAGATGATGAGGCGTATCTTTCCCGACTGTAACACCCTAATTTTGCATTTTCTAAAAAAATAGTCAAATTGATTTATTTAAGCAATTTATGTGAGCATTCAAACATAGAAAAGTAATAATTTTTATAAAACTAAAATCAAATATAAGATTAGCTACAAGTGATGCATACATGCTGCTGCATATTATTTTGTGAATGTTTAGTATTGATCAAAAATTTCAAAGAGAATTGAAATTTGAATTTAAAATGCTTTTGGAAAATTTGTTTGGAAAAAGGAAAAGGAAAATTCTTTCTTTTCTCCCTTCCTTGATTTTCGGCCCGCAGGCCTTTCCTTCTGCGGCCCGCTCGCCTCTCCCTACCTCGCTTCCTTCTTGGGCTGGCCCAGCCGAGCTGGGCTGCTAGCAACCGCGCCAGCCCAGCCTTCCACGAACAACCGCCACGCCTCCCTTTCCCCAGCCGCTGACGCCCGGCCCCCGCCTGTCAGCTCCCCCACCTTCCTCCCGCAACCGCAGCCCGGGTCAAGCCGTTGCAGCAACCGACGCCCCGCTCCACGCGCGTCGTGGGAGCGCCCTTCCCCCGTGCCCTGACCTCTACAAAATAGAGCCCACGCCCGAGCCGCCCCCCTGCTGCCGCTCCCCGCTCCATTTTTCGCTCTCGCTCACGCCTCGGAGCCCGCAACCAGCGCACGAAAAAGTTCTGAAGACCGCGGTCCGCCATCCGCATCGCTGTCTTCCCCGAGCCGTCTCCGACCCTGATTTCCCCCGCTGTGAGCCTCCCCATGCTCCCCTCTCTCTCCCCGACCTTTTACTTTGGTGTTTGGTGACTTGTATGGCCGTTTCGCGTGCGGCCGGGAAGCTCTTGGCCGCCGGCCATGGCGACCGCCGCCTCGGTCTTCCCCTCTGGCCACCTCTTTGGCCTGGCCGAGATTCCCTGCTCCCCCGCTAACCCCCGGTGCCCTCGGTTCTTCGAACCGTGGCCCCTAGCCCTCGTACCATGCTCGCCGGAGTGCTCCACGCCGCCGGCCATGGAGAGCCGCCGTGGCTGCACTATTCCCCACCGGCCTCTCCTTCTCTTCCCCCCCCCACATCTAATCCGAGCCCTCCATCGTCTGATCAACAGCCCTGGATGGCCGATACCCCTTCGTGGGTAAATTTGCTAAAGAGACCCTGAGCCTTTCTAAGTCCAAACCCGCAGTCCAAAGCGCATTTCCCCGAGTATGCATTCTCGTTTTGAAAGCGTAAAGTTCACTGCTTTAGTTTAAAATACATTTTCAGTATTTACAGAAATGCCATTTGAATTGTTTTGCTTATAAAATCATCGTTTTCGCTCTGAATTGATCCGTTCAAATCGCGTTAGCTTCATAATTTCATAATCTACATGTTAGAACCACTGTTAGTCAAGTTTGGAACTTTTAAATTTTATGGTTAGATTTAATTAAATATAGTGCTATAGGAAATCCCGTTAAAATCATAACTTTCGCATTTTAGCTCTGTTTTTTGTGAACTTTGCGTTGACGTGATCGTAGCGAGACGTATATTATTTTCACAAACATTTTATCTTGTTTTCTATACTGTTGGTGTACTGTTCTAATTATAGGAATGTTTGCTTTGCATGAATGCTTTTGGAATGTTGTATGTTGCCGTGTTGGTCGTGTTCAGACGGTGAGGAGAACGTTGGAGACCAAGAATTCTTCGACAACCAGCAGGACCAGCAAGAGTTTGTGAACCAAGGCAAGTATAGCATGGGCCTACCTTGATGTCCCATTTCACTTTAATCAATTACTCATGTGCATGTGTCTAATTTTGATAACCCTAAGGACATTCTAGACATTTGATGACTTGTTCCCTTGACTCCTATGGGGTAATTGCATATGGGTAGATTGCTAGTGCTCTAACTGAACATGATCTACATGAAGATGAATGATTCTATGGAACTAAAAGTATAACATGATTTATAACAACTGTTCCATAGGGCGAAGGTGCAAATGACTATTGATCATGTTGCTCTCGGCCCTCCATAAGGACTTATCTGTCGGCAAAAGCTGGGACTGACAGTGCAACCGGGAGAGTCATATGGCTCTAACTTTAGCTCAGTAATAGGACCTTTTCTAGCTAGTTAGAGGTTACCTTTTTGGCGCAAATGAGGCTTGCCACGTTGGGTATAGGGCTGCCTCTGTCCCTATGTGTATAGCCGCGATGGATATGTGCCATAGGAAAGGGGGGTTCCTACATCTGCCTACCAAGGAAACCTAGCGATCCTAACTTGTTAGAGAAACCTATGAAATGGCTTCATAGTGTACCCTGCCCGCTCACCTTGGCAGTGACATAGGAGTAATTAACCCAGGCATATGGGAATCACGACTCGCGGTGAAAGTGCACCACCTCTGCAGAGGGTAACAAACTGTTATAACAGCCATGCTCACGGTCACGAGCAGCCCGGAAAACTCACAAAATAACTGGATACTTGTTGTTGATCATTTAAGTTGTTTTATGATGATATATGGTACACTTGACCCTGATATATGTTCTTATGGGATTAAATGGGAGCTTAAGCATAATTTGATAATATCTGATAATAAAAGCTTGTCGTACTAAAAATGCTAACTGCAGTAAACCAGAGTCAATCTTTTGAGCTTCATAACCCCATGTTAACTTGTTAAGTATGGGATGTACTTACGCTTGTTTATTTTCTTTATTTGGATAAAAATCCCGGATGGGTAACAGATGACAACGGGTATGAGGAATTCCCTAAGGATTTTTAGGCTTGTGGTCAACCAGTTGACCTTTCCTGTGATGAAGCCCCACGGGAGAGTTATCTTTTTATATTCCGCTGTGTGATGTAAGACTATGTTATATTATGAATTTGATGTAAGAGACACCATGATGATACTTTATGTAATTTGTCAGCTTAAATGTGTGATTGATCCCTGGGCACACACGAGTTTTGTGCACTCAATTTTATCCTTAAAATTGGGTGTGACAAATTGGTATCAGAGCCGTGTTGACTATAGGACGTAAGCCTAGTTAGAAAACGGTTGTTTTAGCATCTTTGCTCCTCTGGTTTCTTGCTTACTATCTTATTCTTATTATTTTATTAAAACATTTATGCTTTTCATACCTTAATCTATTATATAAAATTGTTGATTCTAATTCTATCTCACTTTAAATCTATAGATGTCTCATAACCCGAAGACTGCTCGCCTCAGCACTGCTGGCTATCGTGCCCTGTTCACCCCACGTGTTCCACAGGCGGAGAAGGAGATTGTGATCATCTCCGACAACGAGGAGATGGCTACCTCGATGTCTGCACCTGCTCCTACTCCAACTATCACACCGGTCTATCCTATCGTAGCTTCACCTGAGGAGTCGACGGCTACTTCCCCTACACCTGCACCATCCCCAGCTGTCCCTGTGGTGGATGAGGAGATAGGCTAGAAGTGCAAGTACTACTTCAAGCCAGCCCCAGAGACGGCCTACTACCACACCCTCCTCACTCATGTGCTAGACGACTACTACCCCGACCTGCACGCCTCCATCAGCTACCACTGTGCAGAGTACCAGCATCCATTGGAGGCCACCTTCTGGAAGGTAGAGCTGGTGGTCACCGCTTGGAACGACGTCAAGAATGGACATGAGGTGGAGACTGTCCACCGTGCCCCTGCCAGGAGGGCCCATGCCAGCATGGAGGATGCAGCACAGGACGCCTACATCCACTACCATGGTCGTCGCTTTGAGGCCATGAGGGAGGATCGCTTCAGGTTCCTTGTAATGATCATGAGGGTGTTTGGTAGGTCTTGGCTCCACCAGAGAGTGACCCAACTCTGGAAGCGATGGTGCAGCATGTCCACGCTATGCAGGGGGTAGATGAGGAAGTCAAAGGAGAACTGCGTGCATCCCAGAGGGCTGAGAGACGCCTCCAGAAGCAAGTGGATGAACTTTGAGCTCAACTTGGGCAGCCATCAATCTACAAGAAGAAGCGCCGGTCCTTCACCATGATTGACACCGCTCCATAGGTGTTAGGTGCCTTGATCTAGATTATCACGTCGTTAGTTCGTGTTTCATATTTAGTCTTGTTTGGTCTTGTGAACTAGGATGATTAGATGTTTAATTTGTGAACTTGGTTGATTTGGTATTTGTTTGATTGCTGGAAGTTTGTGGGCATGTCCACAACTTCCTTAGATTAGAACCTTAAGTTTAGAATGAAATCTTAATGCAAATGTTTCGCTTTATCTTATCTCTGCTGTGCTGATTTCTGGAGCAGCCTGTGTTCTTTATCTGGTATCTCGAAATCTGGGCTGTCAAAAATTCTGAAATTTTTGTGGAGATAACTAGACTTATGTATCTTTCAAATGTCTCTAGAATCACGTTAATAGTTGTTCAGGTTTGTGAGATCTAGCTGACACAAGTTGATGTTCCTATGCTGTCTGGAACCCAGAACAGATTCGGTTTAGCTCTACTTTTGACCATGTGTGTGTCAGAATCTGTAAAAGTGATCTACATGAAAGTTGTAGCTGATCTCCTAAGATTTCTAACAATTCTTAGCACACCTCTGTTGGATCTCTGAAACTCGAGTTATAATAGTTTTACTAAACTACTGAATTTGAATCTTGTCCAGAAAATTCTCAGCATTGTTTCTTATCTTTTGTAAGCTCTCTATAATTGGAAAGTCTCTAAATTTTGCGCATTTGTTGGAAAACAGATGGCCGCAAGAGGAGGAAGAGGCAGAGGCCGTGGTCATGGGCGTGATGCTCTCATAAATCTACCACCACCGCCACCTGTGACCATGGAACAAATATTGGGAATACAAGCGCAGCTGATGCAAGCTATGATGCAGCGCTTGGACAATGACCCTGCAAGAGGACCACCGCCTGTTTAGGTCAGAGATAAGCATGGAGAGTTTATGAAGGGTCGTCCACCGGTGTTCACTCATGCCTCAGACCCTATGGAGGCAGATGATTGGCTGCGTGCTGTAGAGAAACAACTTAACATAGCACAATGCAACGATCTGGAGAAGGTGTTGTATGCTTCTGGTCAACTCTAGGGAGTAGCTCAGGATTGGTGGGATTCTTTCCAGTACGGACGTCCCAATAATGCTCCTACTATCACCTAGCAGGAATTCAAGGACAATTTCTGGTCTTATCATATCCCTGATGGACTCATGGAATTGAAGCAGGAGGAATTCAGGTCCTGTAACACCCAGGTGTTTGCCACCAGTTAAGCAATGGGTTTGAACTCAAACATGACATGTTAAGTGGTGATGAAAGTTTCAAGATCAAATCTACAAAATGAGCGACCACTTAAACATTGGACCATGCACCATTGCTTACATGTTGCCCTTTCCAAAAAAGTATGCTTGAGTAATGTTGGATCTACTTCTTTCATGTGCCCCACATCAATTTCCACCCACATGGATGATTGGAAAAGTTTCGTAAAGTTTGGAATCAAAAAGTTACATGAAATGATAAGTTATAATCTTTCTTGGATTGCTTTATTAAGTGAATGGAATTATAGATCGTCAATCAAACCTTGCTACCTTGCCAAACGACTCAAATTGAAATCTACAACAAAAGTCATGAAGGGTTCGTGTTGAGTGGAGGACAAGAAAATACCTCCATCGGTCTAAAACTTGGATTTAAGCTTTACCGCGATGCTACTTTGACCGACGTTGACCAATTGCTTATAGTGCTTGCATGGAGTTACACCTTAAATAAAAGTTGAAGTTTAAGTCGAATAGAACCAAATTTGTTTGATGCTCAAGAACTAGTTTGGTCCATAACCTAGTCAAACAGAGCTCACAAGATTCAATGAACCGTTGTTTTTGGAACCCTGAAATTTGGCTAAGTGTAAATGACGAACCTCC
This sequence comes from Miscanthus floridulus, assembly GCF_019320115.1. Lineage (NCBI taxonomy): Eukaryota > Viridiplantae > Streptophyta > Magnoliopsida > Poales > Poaceae > Miscanthus > Miscanthus floridulus. The sequence goes on from NC_089582.1 coordinate 54,726,356, forward strand.
CGTTTTCAGTTTCAATGTACCCATATTTGGCGAATTTTAGTTTGCAAACCATTTCGAATTTGGGAAAACTCCTTTAAGGAAAGTTAGAGTACTCTTGTAGCCCTACACAACGGTATAATCGGTGGAGCAAATAATCGATCGGTTTAGGAGATATGATGGGAGGAAAATGGGATTTCAGCTTGTATTTTCGCAGTGGAATTGAAATTTTGAATTTGATGAACAGTAATGTTCATGGCCGACCGCCTGCAGTGCTTCGTTGCCGCGTGGCCTCCAGTGCCCGTGCCGTTCGCCGGCTCGCCTTCTTGCCGTGCTTAAGTGCAGAACCGAGTTTCCCCTGTCCTCTCCACTCACTCCCTCTCCATTCTCCCTCTCCCTCTCTTCTCTGCCTCTCCCTGCCAACGCCATGGCCGAGTGGGCAAGACGCCGCTGCTGCTGATGTTTCTCTCCCTCTCCTCCTCCTTCCTCCAGCTGCAGCCACCATCTCCGCCTCATCCCCTCTGCCTCACGGCCGTAGCGCCGTCTCCCAGGGCTGCCGGTGCAGCCGGCAACTCTGCCACCAGCAAGGTCGCCGTGGCCGCCGCTGGCGCTCATGGCCAGGAGGCTGTGGTCCGCTGCTGGCCGGGCCGAGACCTGGCACGAGTGAGGCCCGACGTCGCCATGCGCCAGCACGGGTTTCCCGGTGCTCCGCCGCCGCTCCACCATCGCCGAAGAGCCCCCTACGACCGTCACCGACGAGCCACAGTGCCTCCTCTGCTTCCTAATCCCGTCAGGGACTGTTTACTAGAATTCGACGTAAGTCAGGGGCCTAGCTGCAATGTCATTGACTCAAGTGAATAGTGCTTCCGAGGACTTATTTGTTGTAAATCGGGTAAAACTTTGAAACTTCATAGTAAATCATAGGAAATTCGTAAATTAGCAAATGAGGACTTTTTGGAATCCTTGTGAAATTCTCTATGCACTAGATCTATAATATGTCAGGTTTTAGTTTAAAGTTGTAGCTGTAAAAATGGATTTGTGCAGTTAGGGTTTGAATGCTAGTCTTATTTGTTTTTTTTTATAACTGCAGTTGTTGTTCTCAAATAATTGTGAAATGTTTGTGGAGTGCTACTAAGATGATTGTTGTTGTCTGGTAAAAATTTCATGAGTTTAGGATTTATATTTTAAGAGTTATAAAAATAACAAATGCCCTATAATGCTTTGCTTCTATTCTGGACAGTTCTGCATGTATGCATTGTTTGGCTCAGTTAAGTTATGAATCATGCCTTGTTGATAATAAATGAGTTGTAGTAATTTTCATAAGCTTTTCAAAAAGCTAAAGAGCACAATTTTTGGTTAAGTATGTGTTTAGCTATAGTTGTTTAAAGTACTGTGGCAGTTTCTGCCCAAACCCAGACAGGGTTGCTTTGTGTGCCATGTGTGACCTTGTTAGTAGCAGAATTAGTTCTAGATGTTTATAGCAAAGTTGTTCACAATTTATTAAGCTTTCCAAAAATTCCAGAACCATATTTATTGGACATGTGGAACTCAACTTATAGCTGTTTAAAGTAGCATATCAGTTTCTGTTCATGTTTTGGATAGAGACGTCTTCCTTGGTTTAATTGACCTTGTTAGCTATGAAATCATCTTAAGATGATAATAAGAAAGTTGTAGGTAACTTTATAAGCTTTCCATAAAGTTAAGAATCATGTTTGTCAGAGGTCTAGAACTCCATTTATGCTTCTCTAAAGTTCCTATAAGTTTTCTGTCCATAGCTGTGCCTCTGCTGTTTAGGCTGCTGGTGCAAGTGTTACTTGTGCAACTAGTTTCATGGTGTAAATGATGTTTACTGTAGTTTTGGTAAATACAAAAGTTGTAGATGATTATCTTATCTTGCTTGTGTTAAATTTTCATGATCCTAGGTCTGATAGTTTAGGAGTTGCTTGCTTAATAAGTCTACTGTCAGATTTTGATTACATTCTGCGCAGACTTAAAAGATTAGCATGTTTGGTCATGATAACGTGGGAATCATGCTGAGATGATTGAAGATGAAATGTAGATAATTTCCTAAGCTTTTCAGAATGTCTTGTTTCATATCATTGGATTTATAAAACTCCAGATATGATTGATTTATGAAGCTGCTGCTTGCAAGTCCAGAAATTGGCATATTCCGGTTATAGTTGTTGCTTCACCTTGACTTGCTTTGCATGTTGCTAGGTGTGGTTCACGTCCTTGGTAATTAAGTTAGATACACCTGAGATCTTGTGAGACTTATGTGCCATGTATAATATTCTTTGTTAGCTTAGCATGATAGATTGTGTGATGTTAAGTTAAGCATCGCAAAGTACTTAAGTGTGTTTAGTGTAAACGATGCTTGTCTTGCTTGCTATTTGTGATGCGTCTCCTGGTACTATTCTTCATATTCATGCACTTGCATCTTGCATCTCATCTAGGTACGCTAGATGCACCACGTGAAGGATGAGATGTTGGAGCCAAACCCGAAGATGGTGTTGGTGGATCCATCCCGAGGATGGAAGGACCCTGGAGTGCATGCCTAGAGTGGAGACGTCGTCAAGACGGAGCAAGCTAACTTGACTGATTTGTGTCGGATCCCAGGCAAGCCCCGGAGCATTTTAAGTCTCCTAGTATTTTACAAATGATTACTTAAGTACTTATGATTGATGCATTAGGTTATAAGAGTTGAATGGAACCACTTGATGCATATAAATTCCTTGTCCAGATATTACACCTTTAACCGGTATAGGTCCAGGATCGAATATATGCTTAGCCATGCTTAGACCGGTAGAAGTCGGGTGATATCCTGTCACCTGCGAGATATAGGTGGATACCGAAGCACGGTTGGCTATATTTGCTATCGTGGAAAAGAACCATGGGGTAAACGTAAATCGAGGCCGGGCGGAGTCTATGTGTAGGTTGACTCATGTGATCCCGTCTGTGCCGATCAAGGACCGTACCGTTGTTGGAACTTCTGACAAGATTGAACGCATGCCTATCACTTAGCTGGCTGGATAACTCGTTCCGACCGCGAAGCCGAGTAATTCAACTCAGGCCGGGAACCGTTTTGTTGTGCGCTCCTTCCGGGGAACGATCAGACTGAGCCCAAGGGCAGGCTTGGCCTGAGCATCCTGGCATCTGGTGTTCCAGATTGTGCGGCGCAGTACGGACCCGCGAAATGTGTACCTGAGTTGTACCAAAGGTGACCTAAGGTGACCGTTGATCTGGTCTGCCTGGGTTTGTGTTAGGAATAAATTCCCAGCTGGTTGAAATCGATTCGAATCGCCGTCTCTCCCGGATAGTGAGAAACTTGGCTAGCTCCAACATCGTAGTAACTATGTATGGAACATGATGGTTCGGATAAATATGGAATTACTACACCTGCTATGGTTACTATTGTATGCTCTAAAAAGATATACCACATGTTTGGCACAGGATAGTTGCTAATCTAGAGATGGATAGTTCTAATTAACTTGATGACAGAATCATAATTGTATAATTGAGTTAATCGCTGTTTATGCAAAATGTTGTCAAGCTACCTCCACTTATAAAGCCTTGCATACTCCTTGGAGTCAATTTTATTTCTGGTTATGACGGGTAAGTCTAGCTGAGTACATTCGAGTACTCAGGGTTTATCCCACCATGTTGCAGGTGAGGTTTCGGCCTGTTGAAGATGGTGGCTAACCGCCGGTGGGCTCGGTGACTCTATATTTATTCTCATCTATATGCTTTTATCTGAGGATGTCACTTATGCTAGCAATGTATTTGGAACTCATATTAATGAAATCCATCGAAAGCAATGTTGTTTTCACTAATCGATTTTGAAATCCAAACTTGTTTTATTATTTATGAACCTATTTGTAATATTCTTTCCGCTGCAACTCTGCGTATGTGATGTGTATTTGCTTAATCACGCGATCTTGGTTGTGATGTTGATTTACCGAGGTCCTGCGTGACACTCGGCGGACTACCGGGTTTATATAAGTGAGAGTATGCGCGTGTCAACGTGTTAAGCGGGGACAACCGTACTTGATCTTGTATAAATTGGGCGGTTCTGTCACAGCTGGTATCAGAGCGAGATTAAGCATAATACTATCATGTACTTAGTTTTCAAAACAAAGTTTTGTTTTAAAAAGCCTATTTTGACTAAAATTTTAGCTACAGGCAAATTTGTCAAAACTAATTTGCAACATTATGCTAGCGACATCCTCCTTTATGCCCAGTTAAGGACTATTAGGTGGCTATCTAAGTACTAACTTTGGGGGATGTACTTTATTGCAATTTTTACTTTCGTCGTCCATACGGCGTGCTATTGTATGGATGCCGTTCACTTGAATGGTAATGTCTGGATCAATTGCCTCTACGCCCAGGTAAGTGTGAGTTGTGAGAGCCTGACCGTCCAACTGTCGGTCTAGGGAAGAGTTAGCTGTGGTTACTGGAATATTTACATGTTACACCCATGTATATAGGAAGATACTTAATTGTGGGTATATCTATCGGGTAGCTATGGATACCGAAGTATATATATATCTGGGGATATATATATGGGGAGTATCTTAGTTACTGCTTTCATTATGTGCTTATTTATCTCTTGTGGGGATGGGCTGCAATGAATTTGCCTACAGGTATGCTAACCACGAATGCGTAGATTGAATGTAGCTGACGACTAGCTATATATATCGAGAGAGTACGTGTTATGCCACCGACATAGAACGTGATTGCCGCCTTAGGCTGGCAATTTTATGAGGACGAATAGGACGAGCATGCATCATGATTGTGCTTGTGCCTAAATATGCTTCCCTCACCTTGTTCTAATACTAAGTAACTTGTGATCAATATGATGCTACTATCTTCCTTGTGTGAAGCTAGACAAAATGTCTTGTTCCATGCTGCTTGAATAGTTGTGCTTGAAGATAGTGTGTGATTAGCTTTGCCTTGTATGTTTGCTTCCTAAGGAAATAGATGACAAATTAATAGTTAGCAAAAAGTTCACCTTTTTGAAAACTAAATTGCTTAATGTAGGTAAAACTTGTTTTGAAGAGATGTCCACCTACTCTGTAAAAAGGAAATAAAGGATAATAGTACTTTACCACCATGTTTTGCGTGATATGTGTAGCAGTGTTGTTGTAGGTGACTACTGGTTAGGTGTGAGCTTTATGCTTAGTAATAGTCGCTTAAGCTAATTAGATCGAGTATTTCGAAATGCTTGCTTAAGACCAGGATGTAGGTGCGGATGCTCGTAATCTAGGTAGTGCCATAGCTGTCACTCCTTTTGTCCTCGGTAAGCATATGAGTGTTGAAGAGCGCTATCCTGGAACAACGTCCAAGTTTTGGTAATCTCATGGTTATCATTTTTAATTAAGTTCTCTCTTAGCAGCCTGAGCCTGTACACGGGGTTGCTAGCCGTGAACGTTGCGCTACGAAGACCCTTATCCATGCCTTTGCTTGACCTTAGGCCCAAGTTTAGTTCCCTTGAATGCTTGCATGTGTCGTGGTTGTCCCACTCTTGTGTGAAGGACCTTGCTCCAAAATCCTTGTCGGACTTCATTGCTCCTTCTTCTACAGATGATCTGGTGCAACACTAATCGCTATCTACCCTGGCTTGGAACCTTTTTCCTCGTAGATCCTATCATTACCTTATCAACTGAATCCCTAGTCAGTGCAATGACTCTGTCCCTTGAATCTCATTTGTTTGTCCCCAACTCTTTCAAGTCTCTGAATATTTATCAGTCTTGATCTCATGTTGCTCCTCGACAAGACCAAATCTTAGGTTAATCATTATCTGGTAATCACTTGGTGGACACAAGGCATATATGGAAATTCAGCAAGAGTCTCCTGCTTAGTTGCCTTCGGCAATTAGGCTATGCTCTCTTGTGCTGTGTTTTAATCTTTGGATCCCCTGCTTGTTGACTCCTAACCTTGTGACTACCTTTGTTTGCTATCCCTCCTTCGCATAGTGCTTGCTCCTATGCAACCCAATTTGTGCCATGTGAGATTTCTTGTGGGTTGTATGTTCAGTAATGGTGCCACGATTAGCGATCTACGGTGCCGTGACGAAACCGAGAGCCTCCTGTGGGTGCACACATAAGGCTGTGCTGCTCGGCACGCGCTGGTATTGAGGTTTCTAGTCATGATCCATTGCAGAACTGCACCGATATGTTATTCTCACTTGAGCTCTTCCTTGGTTATCTCTCCTTATCATGTCAAGAGATATATATGTCGAACTAGATGCAATAGGACTTCCTTCTGGAGTAGTCCAACGGTTAACCTTTGAAGAACGGGTCACTAATAGGAACATAAACAGACTACAAGAGGTGGTAGACAAGCGACTCTACTCGATGTGACTATCCCAGTAATGACGTCGGTCATCTAGTGAGCAACTTATGTCCTTTTCATTGGATCAGAAAGGTGCACCACACTTAAGGTTGAACAAGTTATTAGTCGGGTGATAAAGGGACCAAGATATTATGTGCTGTAATAGGTCACCTGGTATATATGAGTTCCTATCCAAGTTCTCAATCTTTAGGTGCATAAGGATCACGTAGACGAACCGACCTTCCTTGGTGTGACCCCTTTCTGCTGACTTCAATGGCGACCATCTGTATGCTTCGACCACAATTTTTATTATTAGGAGTGAAGATTTGGAACCTTTTTAGTGTTGAGGGACAACTGATTAGTTACCAGTGGGAAAGTTAGTCTTCAGTTAGGTAACGACTAGTTGGTAACTATGAAGACCAGATCTCACAGAACGATGTTGATCAAGGAAACAGCAAACCTAGCCCTGCAATACAAGTGCTACTTCTTCTCCAAATGTGCTATCAAGTCAATTCCATCTTGGACAATCACGTATATAGTGCAAGATGTTGTATCAGCTAAGTAAAGAACTAGAGAAAGCATATCCCTAGTTTCGATCAGCATCATTGTGCCCCTAGGTACCACAAACGGATTTGTTCAAGGCTCTATTGGACGAGGTGCCAGAGAATATTCAGAAACGGTTCCTTATCTATATAGGGATGCCCTCCATGTGGAGTAATGCCTTCCGTCCTGTGAAAATAGCCCACAAGTCCAATGCTGGTGCATAATTAAGTTGGTGTCATGAACGATGGTTGAAGTGTTACCAGAGAAGCATGTGAGGAAAACTCTAGCCTCCATCTTCAGCTAGAGAAAGGTTGTTGCTGCTATGAGAAAGATTTTAGAGTGCAAAACACACACCTCAATGTGTAAAGCAAAGAAAAGAAAGAACACGAAATCTGTCTAGATTTTGTGGCACTAAACCGGTTATCTTCAAGCCGGCGATTAGTGACTCAAACGAAGTTGGATTTACTCCAAACTTGGTGATCTCATTCCTTGCTTAGGACCCTTCAATGTCTTAAGTTAGTTTGAGTATTGGTTGAGTAAAACATCGGATAGAGAGATATCTTGTCGGCTTGGTTTGTTGTCATTTCCGAACACAGCAGTTTTGGTAGATGAATTGTTTGGATGGTCAAACGGTGTCCGGTTGAGTTGAATTTTGGTGAGTAGTTAGAAGACCCATGGATCTACATGCCCACCAAAATTTGTGCATATTGGAGCAGTAGTTTGTGAGATATGAATAGAAAACAAAAGGGTACAGAATCTGCAATTTCGCTGTGACTACGATCATCCTTTGCATTAGAAGGTTGTGTTTGTAATTCATGCCAAGAAATTACAACTTATAGGTGTATTGATGTTAGACAACCCTCCATACCCTTGAGAACACTAATTGCACCCCTATGTGCCTTGCTTTTGCCCTCTTAGATCAACAATGCGTGAGCAGTCAAGGTGTTCTAGAAGTCAAATGGTGCCCTTGCAATTCGAAAGTAATTGAAAAGGTGTCAAACCATAGATTTTTGGATTATGGTTTTTGAGATATTGATTGGCCTAAGAATGGAAGCCTCGACGTCAAATATAGTTTAAGAAGGCTAGTTTTGCTACGATACAAGTCAACCCAACTTGATGTGCAACTGCACCACGAAGGCAAATTGTACTCAACCTGCTTGGTAGGGAACTAGTCCCTAGTTTTGTGATTACTTGCAACTTGTGTTGTCCTCCAAGCCTCTCTAACATCCTTCTACGTCAATGGTTCTCCAATGCTGACATGCCTTTGGTACCTTATATGTGTTTCACCCAAGAGGTTGCATCAGATTCAACCCAGATCACTGTTGCAACTTGGATCCAAAGGCTCCCTAAAGAATGATCATTGAGAACGTTGAGCCGACAGAGTCAGCTATTACGTTTACCACTCACACGGCAGACTCAGACCATACAATATTGTTATCAGAGAAAGAGAACTGCACACATGGAACCATTGCAACGAGTATCCTTCAGGAGATTATGATCTAGTGCAAAGTCCATATGGTCTGTGCTATATCCACTAGGGAAGTAGATGTTACAAGTATTTAGTCTACGCTTGTATCACTCTTCGTACATCGAGGATGAAGTACGCAGGACCGTGCTATCTTGGATTCCTCCCAATGTAAAAATGCTTTATGGACGCCAATGAAGAAAATTCTTCAGACAGCAGCTTACGACGAAGAGCAAGTATCAAAAAGTGTCTTGACCCAACTAGCCTCTCTGATACTCCAAAGTTAAGTAGCCTAAGGCGATCACTGATATTGGAAAATGAAGGACATGTTTCTCTTCCCTTAAAAGTTTTTTTTTCGCATCGAATCTCGGGACGCGATTCCTTTAAGGGGGGAGGGCTGTAACGCCCAGGTGTTTGCCACCAGTTAAGCAATGGGTTTGAACTCAAACATGACATGTTAAGTGGTGATGAAAGTTTCAAGATCAAATCTACAAAATGAGCGACCACTTAAACATTGGACCATGCACCATTGCTTACATGTTGCCCTTTCCAAAAAAGTATGCTTGAGTAATGTTGGATCTACTTCTTTCATGTGCCCCACATCAATTTCCACCCACATGGATGATTGGAAAAGTTTCGTAAAGTTTGGAATCAAAAAGTTACATGAAATGATAAGTTATAATCTTTCTTGGATTGCTTTATTAAGTGAATGGAATTATAGATCGTCAATCAAACCTTGCTACCTTGCCAAACGACTCAAATTGAAATCTACAACAAAAGTCATGAAGGGTTCGTGTTGAGCGGAGGACAAGAAAATACCTCCATCGGTCTAAAACTTGGATTTAAGCTTTACCGCGATGCTACTTTGACCGACGTTGACCAATTGCTTATAGTGCTTGCATGGAGTTACACCTTAAATAAAAGTTGAAGTTTAAGTCGAATAGAACCAAATTTGTTTGATGCTCAAGAACTAGTTTGGTCCATAACCTAGTCAAACAGAGCTCACAAGATTCAATGAACCGTTGTTTTTGGAACCCTGAAATTTGGCTAAGTGTAAATGACGAACCTCCCGTTTTCAGTTTCAATGTACCCATATTTGGCGAATTTTAGTTTGCAAACCATTTCGAATTTGGGAAAACTCCTTTAAGGAAAGTTAGAGTACTCTTGTAGCCCTACACAACGGTATAATCGGTGGAGCAAATAATCGATCGGTTTAGGAGATATGATGGGAGGAAAATGGGATTTCAGCTTGTATTTTCGCAGTGGAATTGAAATTTTGAATTTGATGAACAGTAATGTTCATGGTCGACCGCCTGCAGTGCTTCGTTGCCGCGTGGCCTCCAGTGCCCGTGCCGTTCGCCGGCTCGCCTTCTTGCCGTGCTTAAGTGCAGAACCGAGTTTCCCCTGTCCTCTCCACTCACTCCCTCTCCATTCTCCCTCTCCCTCTCTTCTCTGCCTCTCCCTGCCAACGCCATGGCCGAGTGGGCAAGACGCCGCTGCTGCTGATGTTTCTCTCCCTCTCCTCCTCCTTCCTCCAGCTGCAGCCACCATCTCCGCCTCATCCCCTCTGCCTCACGGCCGTAGCGCCGTCTCCCAGGGCTGCCGGTGCAGCCGGCAACTCTGCCACCAGCAAGGTCGCCGTGGCCGCCGCTGGCGCTCATGGCCAGGAGGCTGTGGTCCGCTGCTGGCCGGGCCGAGACCTGGCACGAGTGAGGCCCGACGTCGCCATGCGCTAGCACGGGTTTCCCGGTGCTCCGCCGCCGCTCCACCATCGCCGAAGAGCCCCCTACGACCGTCACCGACGAGCCACAGTGCCTCCTCTGCTTCCTAATCCCGTCAGGGACTGTTTACTAGAATTCGACGTAAGTCAGGGGCCTAGCTGCAATGTCATTGACTCAAGTGAATAGTGCTTCCGAGGACTTATTTGTTGTAAATCGGGTAAAACTTTGAAATTTCATAGTAAATCATAGGAAATTCGTAAATTAGCAAATGAGGACTTTTTGGAATCCTTGTGAAATTCTCTATGCACTAGATCTATAATATGTCAGGTTTTAGTTTAAAGTTGTAGCTGTAAAAATGGATTTGTGCAGTTAGGGTTTGAATGCTAGTCTTATTTGTTTTTTTTTATAACTGCAGTTGTTGTTCTCAAATAATTGTGAAATGTTTGTGGAGTGCTACTAAGATGATTGTTGTTGTCTGGTAAAAATTTCATGAGTTTAGGATTTATATTTTAAGAGTTATAAAAATAACAAATGCCCTATAATGCTTTGCTTCTATTCTGGACAGTTCTGCATGTATGCATTGTTTGGCTCAGTTAAGTTATGAATCATGCCTTGTTGATAATAAATGAGTTGTAGTAATTTTCATAAGCTTTTCAAAAAGCTAAAGAGCACAATTTTTGGTTAAGTATGTGTTTAGCTATAGTTGTTTAAAGTACTGTGGCAGTTTCTGCCCAAACCCAGACAGGGTTGCTTTGTGTGCCATGTGTGACCTTGTTAGTAGCAGAATTAGTTCTAGATGTTTATAGCAAAGTTGTTCACAATTTATTAAGCTTTCCAAAAATTCCAGAACCATATTTATTGGACATGTGGAACTCAACTTATAGCTGTTTAAAGTAGCATATCAGTTTCTGTTCATGTTTTGGATAGAGACGTCTTCCTTGGTTTAATTGACCTTGTTAGCTATGAAATCATCTTAAGATGATAATAAGAAAGTTGTAGGTAACTTTATAAGCTTTCCATAAAGTTAAGAATCATGTTTGTCAGAGGTCTAGAACTCCATTTATGCTTCTCTAAAGTTCCTATAAGTTTTCTGTCCATAGCTGTGCCTCTGCTGTTTAGGCTGCTGGTGCAAGTGTTACTTGTGCAACTAGTTTCATGGTGTAAATGATGTTTACTGTAGTTTTGGTAAATACAAAAGTTGTAGATGATTATCTTATCTTGCTTGTGTTAAATTTTCATGATCCTAGGTCTGATAGTTTAGGAGTTGCTTGCTTAATAAGTCTACTGTCAGATTTTGATTACATTCTGCGCAGACTTAAAAGATTAGCATGTTTGGTCATGATAACGTGGGAATCATGCTGAGATGATTGAAGATGAAATGTAGATAATTTCCTAAGATTTTCAGAATGTCTTGTTTCATATCATTGGATTTATAAAACTCCAGATATGATTGATTTATGAAGCTGCTGCTTGCAAGTCCAGAAATTGGCATATTCCGGTTATAGTTGTTGCTTCACCTTGACTTGCTTTGCATGTTGCTAGGTGTGGTTCACGTCCTTGGTAATTAAGTTAGATACACCTGAGATCTTGTGAGACTTATGTGCCATGTATAATATTCTTTGTTAGCTTAGCATGATAGATTGTGTGATGTTAAGTTAAGCATCGCAAAGTACTTAAGTGTGTTTAGTGTAAACGATGCTTGTCTTGCTTGCTATTTGTGATGCGTCTCCTGGTACTATTCTTCATATTCATGCACTTGCATCTTGCATCTCATCTAGGTACGCTAGATGCACCACGTGAAGGATGAGATGTTGGAGCCAAACCCGAAGATGGTGTTGGTGGATCCATCCCGAGGATGGAAGGACCCTGGAGTGCATGCCTAGAGTGGAGACGTCGTCAAGACGGAGCAAGCTAACTTGACTGATTTGTGTCGGATCCCAGGCAAGCCCCGGAGCATTTTAAGTCTCCTAGTATTTTACAAATGATTACTTAAGTACTTATGATTGATGCATTAGGTTATAAGAGTTGAATGGAACCACTTGATGCATATAAATTCCTTGTCCAGATATTACACCTTTAACCGGTATAGGTCCAGGATCGAATATATGCTTAGCCATGCTTAGACCGGTAGAAGTCGGGTGATATCCTGTCACCTGTGAGATATAGGTGGATACCGAAGCACGGTTGGCTATATTTGCTATCGTGGAAAAGAACCATGGGGTAAAAGTAAATCGAGGCCGGGCGGAGTCTATGTGTAGGTTGACTCATGTGATCCCGTCTGTGCCGATCAAGGACCGTACCGTTGTTGGAACTTCTGACAAGATTGAACGCATGCCTATCACTTAGCTGGCTGGATAACTCGTTCCGACCGCGAAGCCGAGTAATTCAACTCAGGCCGGGAACCGTTTTGTTGTGCGCTCCTTCCGGGGAACGATCAGACTGAGCCCAAGGGCAGGCTTGGCCTGAGCATCCTAGCATCTGGTGTTCCAGATTGTGCGGCGCAGTACGGACCCGCGAAATGTGTACCTGAGTTGTACCAAAGGTGACCTAAGGTGACCGTTGATCTGGTCTGCCTGGGTTTGTGTTAGGAATAAATTCCCAGCTGGTTGAAATCGATTCGAATCGCCGTCTCTCCCGGATAGTGAGAAACTTGGCTAGCTCCAACATCGTAGTAACTATGTATGGAACATGATGGTTCGGATAAATATGGAATTACTACACCTGCTATGGTTACTATTGTATGCTCTAAAAAGATATACCACATGTTTGGCACAGGATAGTTGCTAATCTAGAGATGGATAGTTCTAATTAACTTGATGACAGAATCATAATTGTATAATTGAGTTAATCGCTATTTATGCAAAATGTTGTCAAGCTACCTCCACTTATAAAGCCTTGCATACTCCTTGGAGTCAATTTTATTTCTGGTTATGACGGGTAAGTCTAGCTGAGTACATTCGAGTACTCAGGGTTTATCCCACCATGTTGCAGGTGAGGTTTCGGCCTGTTGAAGATGGTGGCTAACCGCCGGTGGGCTCGGTGACTCTATATTTATTCTCATCTATATGCTTTTATCTGAGGATGTCACTTATGCTAGCAATGTATTTGGAACTCATATTAATGAAATCCATCGAAAGCAATGTTGTTTTCACTAATCGATTTTGAAATCCAAACTTGTTTTATTATTTATGAACCTATTTGTAATATTCTTTCCGCTGCAACTCTGCGTATGTGATGTGTATTTGCTTAATCACGCGATCTTGGTTGTGATGTTGATTTACCGAGGTCCTGCGTGACACTCGGCGGACTACCGGGTTTATATAAGTGAGAGTATGCGCGTGTCAACGTGTTAAGCGGGGACAACCGTACTTGATCTTGTATAAATTGGGCGGTTCTGTCACAGGTCCCTCAAACAAGGATCCATGACTGTGGTGGAGTATCGTGACAAGTTTGCTCAACTGTCATGCTATGCTCCAAATGATGTGGCTGAGGACAAGGATAAGCAACACCGTTTCCTCAAGGAACTCTATGATGGACTGTAGCTTCAACTGATGTCCAACACCTACCCCAACTTTTAGTCATTAGTGAACCGCGCTATTGTGATTGATGATAAGCGCAAAGAGATGGAAGCCAAGAAGAGGAGGCTTCAAGGGCAAGCTTCTAGAAGTAACACCCGCCTGCGTGCCTATCCCCAGTAGGGTTTCTAGCAAAGGAATCAAGGACCATCTAACCACGGAAACCGTGGTCAGTATCCTCAATGGAATTAGTTCCAGCAACGCCCTCAGTACCAGCAATAGTATGGTAATCAGCGTCCCCCGCAATAGACTGGCAATCCAGCAACACGCCAGGGACCATCCAACAATGCTCCTATGAAGAGTGGTGCACCTAATAACCCCAATGCCTGCTACCGCTACGGAGAAGTAGGTCACTATGCTCATTAGTGCCCTAAGAAGCAGAACCAACAAGCATCTCAGAACCAGACTGGCAATCAGAAGTTCAACGCCCGACCACCTCACACTGCGAAGGTGAACTATGTGTCATCTGATGCAGCTCAAGAGATGCTAGAGGTTATGTTGGGTACGTTCAGCATCAACTCTATCTCTGCTACAGTACTTTTTGATTCTGGTGCTTCGCATTCTTTTATTTCCCAAGCTTTTGTTAGAATGCATAGCATACCTTTGTGTGCCATGAAAAACCCCATACTAGTAAATTCACCGGGAGGTAGTATGCCCGCTTCATATTGGAGTCCCTCAACTAGCATTTCCTTAAGGGGGGTAGACTTCAAAGTGAAACCAATTGTGTTGAGAACAGCGGGAATTGATCTTATTCTGGGAATGGATTGGATGAAACAACAGCGGGCGGTGATTCAGTGTAAGGAGAAATCTGTGGTTGTGACATCACTCAATGGAGATAGAATCTATGTAGAAGTGGTAGTGCAAGCTCAGCCTACAGCCACAGTGAACCAGCTAGATGGTGAAGCCAATAAACAAGATCATGTTGTGGAGGAGTGCCCGGATGTCTTCCCCGATGACTTGCTAGGTATGCCACCTGACCGAGACATTGAATTCATTATTGAATTATTACCTGGAACTGCACCAATAGCTAAACATCCATATAGAATGGGAGTTAATTAATTAGAAGAGCTTAAGAAACAACTAAAAGAGTTGCAAGAAAAAGGTTTCATACGCCCCAGTTCTTCCCCATGGGGGGCACCTATGATCTTTGTGGATAAGAAGGATGGTAGTCAATGGATGTGTGTGGATTACCATTCACTTAATGAGGTTACAATCAAGAATAAATACCCTTTGCCTAGGATTGATGATTTGTTTGATTAGTTGAGAGGAGCCCATGTGTTCTCCAAGATTGATCTTCGCTCGGGTTACCATCAGCTTAAGATACGAAACTCGGACATACCCAAGACAGCATTCACTACACAGTATGGATTATATGAGTACACCGTTATGTCTTTTGGATTGACTAATGCACCTACATACTTCATGTATCTGATGAATAAGGTGTTCATGGAGTTTCTGGATAAATTTGTGGTGGTATTCATAGATGACATACTAATATTCTCCAAGACTAAAGAAGAACATGCTGAACATATAAGGTTGGTCTTGCAAAAGCTTAGAGAGCATAAGTTGTACGCTAAGTGGAGCAAGTGTGAGTTTTGGTTGAAGGAAGTCTCTTTTCTAGGTCATGTTGTCTCCAATGGTGGAATAGCAGTGGATCTAGGTAAAGTGCAAGATGTGTTGAATTAGAAACCACCAACCACTATAAGTGAGATTCGTAGCTTTTTGGGATTGGCTGGATACTACAGAAGGTTCATTGAAGGTTTTTCCAAGCTAGCCAAGCCTATGACAGCTCTGTTGGAAAAGAATGCTAAGTATGTATGGTCAGATAAATGCCAGGCAAACTTTGATGAGCTAAAGAAGAGATTGACTATAGCTCCAGTATTAATTTTGCTCGATTTAAGCAAGAACTTCTCTATATATTGTGATGCATCCCGTTTGGGCCTTGGATGTGTGCTTATGCAAGAAGGAAGGGTGGTGGCATATGCATCTAGACAACTAAGGAAGCATGAGTTGAATTACCCTACTCATAACTTGGAATTGGCAGCTATGGTTCATGCTTTGAAGATCTGGAGACATTATCTAATTGGACATAGGAGTGATATCTATACTGATCATAAGAGTTTGAAGTATATCTTTACCCAATCAGATCTGAATCTGAGACAACGTCGTTGGCTGGAATTGATCAAAGACTATGATCTAGAAGTGCATTATCACCCGGGAAAGGCAAATGTCGCAGACCTTCGAGGTACTTGGCTATGCGGACGCAAGTAATCAGACATTCTTCCTCAGCCCGATCAATGTCTTCTGTCCGAACAGCTGCGGCTTGCTCTTCATCATAATTTTCTACTCTAGGTGCTCAGAATACAACATCCGCTGGGAGTATGGCCTCTGAGCCGTAGACCATAAAATATGGAGATATGCCAGTACTACGACTAGCTTGAGTGCGCAGTCCCCAGACCACAGCTGGTAGTTCTTTGAGCCATCTGCCCGGATGCTTTTCTTCTTTCTGATAGAGCCTTTTTTTGAGGGCGTCGAGGATCATACCATTAGCCCGCTCGACCTGGCCGTTAGCTCTAGGATGAGCAACGGAAACGTATTTAACAGAGATGCACCGATCTTCGTAGAAGTCCCAAAAATGATGGCCGGTAAAAGTTGTCCCGAGGTCGGTAATGATGCTGTTCGGGAGACCGAATCTGTGTATGATGTCTTCAAAGAGCTCGACTACTTTCTTAGCAGTAGCTGCGACTAGTGGTTTGTACTCAATCCACTTGGAGAACTTATCGATGGTGACGTACACATACCGGAAACCTCCTGGCGCTGGTTTGAAAAGCCCGATCATATCCAGTCCCCAGCATGCGAATGGCCAGGAAGCTGGAATAGTCTGTAGTTCTTGTGTCGATACATGTATTTGCTTGGCAAAAAACTGACACCCCTCACATTGTTAAACGAGATCTTCTGCATCGGAGATGGTCGTGGGCCAGTAAAAACCTGCCCGAAAAGCTTTGCCGACCAGTGTTCTCGAAGCCGCATGATTGCCACCGGAACCAGAGTGAATTTCGAAAAGTAGCTTCACACCGTCGTTTTGGATGATGCACTTTTGCAGTATCCCTTCCTTGGCACTTTTCCTCATTAGGCTACAATCTACCAGCACGTAATGCTTACTTCGACGAATTAGTCATTCGGATTCGATTTTGTCGGCGGGTATTTCATCGTTGGAGAGGTATTTGATGAACTGTTCCCTCCAATCGGCGACCGGCGAAGGTACCGCGAGTACCAACTGCTCGGTGGTGGGTACTTCTACAACTTCCTTATCTTCTTTAATAGATGGTGCCAGGAGGTCTTGAACGAAAACCCCTAGTGGAGCTGTGGCGCGAGAAGATCCTATTTTTGATAGCTGGTCAGCTGGTTGGTTTTGATCCCGTACCATGTGGTGGTACTCGATACCGTAGAATTTCCCTTCAAGCTTCCTGATTTCGACACAGTATGCGTCCATTTTCTCACTGGAACAGGACCAATCCTTATTGTGCTGGTTGATAACCAGCGCGGAATCCCCATATACCATGAGGCATTTGAAGCCGAGCTCGACGGCTATACGGAGACCATGGAGACATGCTTCGTACTCTGCGGCATTGTTGGAGGCCAGAAAATGTATGCGAAGAACATATCGGAGTTTATCCTTTGTCGACGTGATGAACAGAATACCCGCACTAGCACCATTGATGTTAAGGGCGCCGTCGAAGTACATCACCCAGTGCTCGGGGCAAGTGGCGGCAATGGGTTCTTGGATCTCAGTCCACTCGGCGATGAAATCAGCAAGCGCCTGTGACTTAACGGTCGATCTGCTTCTGAAGTCAATGGAGTAAGTGCCAAGCTCAACAGCCCACTTGATGATACGACCATTGGCCACTTTATTGCGGAGAATATCCCCCAGAGGGAGCTCTGTGACCACGGCGATCTTGTAGTATTCGAAGTAATGTCAGAGCTTGCGTGAGGTAATCAAAATTGCATATAACAGCTTTTGCACCTAAGGATAATGAGTTTTGGGCTCATTAAGTACCTCGCTGATGAAATAGACCGGACGTTGCACCTTGTAGGCGTGTCCAGTTTCCTCGCGTTCGACGACGATAGCCGTACTGACAACGCGAGAGGTTGCGGCGATGTAAACCAGCAGAGTTTCATCTGGTTGTGGCGCTGTCATGATTGGAGGTTTTGTTAAAAACAACTTGAGCTACTCAAAAGCTTTGTCTGCCTCCTCTGACCAAGAAAAAAGCTCGGAGGCCTTGAGGAGCTTGAAGAAAGGTAGCCCTTTTCATCAAGATGAGAGATAAAATGGCTTTAACGCAACCATGCAACTTGTAAGCTTCTGTATGTCCTTGACACACATCAGTTGTTTCATGTTGGTGATGGCAGAGACCTTGTCAGGGTTTGGTTCGATGCCTTGAGCGCTGACGATGTAGCCCAGCAGGATACCGGATGAAACTCCAAAGATGCACTTTGAAGGGTTAAGCTTCCATCGGTATTTGCTCAGGTTGGAGAAAGTTTCTTCAAGGTCGGTGATAAGATTGTCGGCGGTTCTAGTCTTGACGACCACATCGTCGATGTAGGCTTCGACATTGCGACCGATCTATTGGTCGAGGCACATCTGGATAGCCCTTTGGTAGGTCGCTCCAGCGTTCTTTAGTCCGAAGGACATAGTGGTGTAGCAGTATGCACCGAAAGGCGTGATGAATGACGTTTTGACCAGGTCTTCTTTCTTGAGGGAGATCTGATGGTAGCTGGAGTAACAGTCAAGAAAGGAGAGCAACTCACAGCCAGCAGTGGAGTCTACAACCTCATCTATCCGAGGCTGGCCGAAGGGGTCTTTAGGGTAGTGTTTGTTAAGATCAGTATAATCAACACACATTCTCCATTCTTTATTCTTTTTCTTAACAAGAATAGGATTAGCTAACTAATCTGGATGATACACTTCTTTTATAAATCTAGCAGCTAAGAGCCGTTTTATTTCTACCCTAATGGCCTCCTTTTTGTCCGGCGCGAATCGGCGAAGTTTTTGCTTGATCGGTTTAGCAGTCGGCGAGACATTCAAGGAGTGCTCGATCTTCTCCCGTGGTACCCCTGGCATGTCTACAGATTTCCAAGCAAACACATTGGCGTTGGCACGTAGGAAGGAGATGAGCACGCTTTCCTATTTGGGATCAAGGTGAGCTCCAATTTTCAATGTCTTGGAAGGGTCGTCGAGGCTGAGGCCGATCTCCTTGACTTCCTTGGACTTGGCGAAGGCACAGGGAGGCTCTGGGACCTCCATGTCATCAGCAGACACCATCTTTGCTTCGGTGACCATGCTAGCCATCTGGATGGAGAGGTCGGTGGCTTCAGCAAGGGCGAGACTTTCTGTCTCGTAGGCGTAGGCAATGGAGAGGTTGGCCCGTAGAGACAGGACTCCTGTGGGTGAAGGCATCTTCAACACCAAATACACGTAGTGTGGAATGGCCATGAACTTGGCCAAAGCTAGATGCCCTAGTATGGCGTGGTAGGCGGTGTCGAAGTCAGCGACATAGAAGTTGATATGTTCCACTCGGTAGTTGGTTGCCGTGCCGAACTGTACTGGTAGGGTAATTTCCCCAAGTGGTCTAGATGCCCTACCAGGTACCACACCCCAGAAGGAGGAGTCTGAGGGCATGAGATCTATTGTCCTGAGGCCGAGCTCCCTTAGGGCCCCGGCGAAGAGTAGATTCAAAGCGCTCTCACCGTCGACAAGGACTCTTCTGAAGAGCACCTTCTGGACAGTCGCGTCAAGGATGAGGGGAAAACGCCCTGTGTAGGGTATGTTCGCCCACTGGTCGGCCCTGCTAAAGGTGATGGGCACTTCGAACCACGAGCGATAGCTGGGGTTGGTGGTAGTTTCCTCTGAAGCGACGGCGAGCACTCGTCGGGCGGCGAGCTTCCGTTCCCTTCTACTCTTGTTAGAGGCAAAAACCCCAAAGATGGTGGCGACCACCTTGTCATGGTCCTAGAAGGCACTATTATTATCCCCAGGTGGTCGACGTCCTCTGTTCCCTCCATTGTCGTCATTGTACTTTTTCTCCTGGAACTCCTTAGCCAAACAAGGCAATCTTTCATCTTGTGTTTAGCGTTCTTGTGCAGGGGGCATGGTCCATCAAGGATCTTCTTGTACTGCTCATCATAGTTATGCTTTACGCATGGCTCATTGACATTGGCAACAAAGTGGTCTGGTCAGCGGCGGCGATTCTGACCAGGTTTGAATCCATTTGGCCGATCTCGTCCGCTATCCCGATGGAAACTACGATCGTCGTAGCGGCGATCGTTGTACTGTTGGTCGTCATTGCGGTCGTCATGGTGGTGAACATTGTGCTGTCGGTGATCGTTGCGGTCATCATGGCGGCGAACATTGTGCTGTCGGTGATCGTGTCGGTGAATGTTGTGCTGTTGGTGGCGAGGTGGGCGATTAGTGCCCGTATATTCATTAAAACGCACCTCTGCTTCCTCGGCATCGGCGTACTGGTTGGCGGTTGTGATCATCTCGCCGATGCCAGTAGGTGGCTTTCTATTGAACTTAGAATAGAGTTCACGGTGATGAAGTCCTCAGACGAAGGTGGTGATGACTTCGGCTTCCGTGATGTTAGGAATAGAATTCCTCATCTTGGAGAAGCATCTGATGTAGCTGCGGAGTAGTTCAGACGGCTTTTTGTTGATGCAGTTGAGATCGTTCTTGGTGCCTTGCTGCCTGCATGTGGCCATGTAGTTGTCAGTGAAGACTCTCTTCAGATCTCCCCAAGATCTGATGGAGTCTGGGGCAAGGCTTGTGAACCAGCTCATGGCGGCTGGCATGAGCATGACGGGGAGATAATTCGCCATGGTGTTGGTGTCTCCTCTGGCGGCACGGACGGCGGTGGTGTAAGCCTGTAGCCACTGAGTTGGGTTCATCCTTCCTTCGTAGGGCTCAACTCTGGTGATTTTGAAACCACTAGGCCACTGGAGCATTCGGAGCACCCTGGTGAACGCTGGGGGCCCTTCTGGGTTGCCGAGGCCAATATCAGCAGTATTGCTGGCGATGATTGGCTCTAGAGCTGAGTCCAAGTTACCGTACTCTTGCTCATACTCCTGGCGGCATCATACTTCATCTTCATGGCGCCCGAAGCGACGTTGATTGATACGCCGTCGTGCATCCTGAAGGTTACTGAGCTGCACTCGAGCGTCCTATTCAACCTCTTGGTCGTGCTGGCAATGACGCTCAGCGTGGTGGCCTCCAACTCCCCCCTGGGGAGGTAGTGACTAGTCTATGAAATGGCTTTGACTGGGGCGGCGATTCGATCTAGGATCGGCTGATCGGCGAATCGCGCTTGTGGAGCATGAAGGTCTCTGAAACTCTCAGATCTCATTAACTTGACAGTGTGCCGCTTTCATCATAGCGGCGACCTTGGCAAGCTCGGGCATCTACGGGAGGTGTGCAAGTTCATTGGCAGCCACCGCCAGATTGGCGCTCAGAGTTTTGAAGACATCGTGGCCGTCAACATGGAGGAATTCTTCGTTGAGGTTGTGATGGAGGGGCCTTCCTTGCGAGTCAAACTAGTTATCGCGAGCGGCCTCGGCCATCACAATGGTGTGTTCGTTATCATGGCATTGCGCGTGATTGGTGTTCCTGTTTTCATGGGCGATGCATTCCTCATCTGTTTCGCTGTTCCGAGGGGGGCTTTCGATGCTGACGTTGAAGATTGCGCCACCCCAGAAAGGCAGGAGAGGGGGTTGCTCGGTGAAGGCCTCAGTGAGGGGCTCCATGGAGCCTTGAGACTTGGAGTCTAGATTTTCCTCTAGGATAGTTTGGAGGGATGTTCCGGGACCTTGGCTGGCGTGCAACATGTTGACGGTTGGTGGGAGCTGGTCGGCGAGCTGGTCGGTGAATTTGCCCCTCAGGGCGTCCTGATACGTAGCGGCAGCATTGGCGAGCCTGAAGGGCAGGGCGGTAGGCCTTAAGGTTTGCCGAGCACTGAACACTGACAGATCAGGATTGGAAGGTGGTTGGTGCTGAACAAGAGTGTCTAGAGCCAACTCAGCAATGGAGAGGCAATCGGTGAGTTTCAGGCCAACCCGATCGATAGACTTGATCAGATCGTCATTGTTGACATGCCTCCTCTAGTAGCAAGGAAGTGAGCAGTGAGTGGCTGATGAAGTAGACCCCGAAAGTGGTTCTAAGATTGGATCTGCAGTTGCAGGTGCGAGGGTGGTCGGCGCAGAATGGATCTGCACCGGCTCGAGAAGCTCTCCAACTCCATCGGTGTTGATGACCCATGTGATGGATCCGATCGTGAAGATCTGGCTGGGTTGTGGGAGGGACAAAGAGCCTGCAGAAAAAGCCATCTTGTTCGATAGGGAAACAGCACGCACACCCCTACCTGGCACGCCAACTATCGACAGAATATCGTTGGCAGTCCACCGAGGGGTATCCCATGATGGTAGATTGATCGGCAGAGGGGCATGTAATCAAAAACAAGAAGGCAATAGAGACACACAAGTTATACAGGTTCAGGCCATCAGTATGACGTAATACCTTACTCCTGTGGTCTGTTGGTTTGTATTAGCTATCGTATGACTTGTGGTGATTTTGTAGGGGGTCCCTGCCCGCCTTATATAGTCCGGGGGCAAGGTTATAAGCCGGTTAGATCTGAGAGATAACCGGAAAGTAATAACAGATTACAAGAAACATGGGATCGTACATATCCTATCAGATCTCGTAACATCTTTAGGATATCCTCCCGTGCCTTGCGGGAGGTGATGAGCAGAATCGTGCCCTGCAAGGCTTCTTCTCATGGGCTGGGTCGCCCCTGGAGGCATAGCCCATGTGGCCTGCCATGGGTATCCAGGGTCGTACCCCCCACACTCTTCCTGGACCGTAGTGGTTGTCGTATGTCTATGTCGAATCCCGGGTCTGAGGGCTGAAGGCGGCACCTACAATACTATTCAAACTCTACAATGCCAGGATTGTCAAAAGCGCCCATCCTGTCGTACCCTAGCGGTACTTGTCCTACCGTGGCACAGGGCATGGTTCTTGGCACTGCGTTTGACTTGAGTGTCATGTCGTACCTCACACTTATCCTAATGATGGAGCAGGGTGTACTTGTAGGGCAAGGCGGGGTCTGCCTTTGGCCCTTCGGGTGAGGCGGAGCCTAGCCCTCGGGGGTCAGACAAGGCAGAGTCTGACCCTCGAGGGTCAGGCGAGGCGGAGTCTGCATGTCGGGGGTCAGGCGAGGCGGAACCAGTCTCCTATCGGTTCGGACAAGAGACGCAGCAACGCTCTTGTCTGATCGGGAGTGTCAATGTTTGATGGTTTATCAGTTCCACCTCACTAGGGTACCCCAGTATTAGGTCCCCGACAGTAGCCCCTGAGCCCCCGAGTGTTTTGAGTAGAATCGCCGGGGGGTATTTTGATTTGCCAGAGGGTGCGCGCGAGCGCATCCGATGGGTGTAGCCCCCGAGCCTCTAGGTGATTTGGGCAGAATCATCTGGGGGTGCTTCGGACCCTTTGAGGGTAAGGCTATGAGGTTTGGTTTCATCAACTAGAAAGCTTTAAGGGAACCCTAGTGTCCTGTTTGTAGGGATTTTGTCTAGGGTTAACCTGGCTGGGGCTTGACTTTGGATCTAGGCCCAGTTGATTCTCGTGTACCTGGGTTTCGGTTGCTTATAGGCCCATCTTCTGTTGGGTTGGTCGTCGAGACCGTTGGGCCGATCCCTGGTCATTCCAGGCCCAAGTGGGCCAGAGAAGAAGCATTCTGATCCATGTCCCATCTGTGGGAAAGGAGTCCAGTCTGCTTGGGAAGGCGAACCGTCCAGTGTGATTTTAGTGGGAAAGGATAGGGATCGCGGGATCATATACCATGAGGTGACGCAGCAGTGCGCATGGTAGGCTCGGAGATCGAGACAGACGGTTGTGCTTCTCGCATCCGTCGCCCCTATAAAACCATGGGGTCTGCCCCCAGGGTTCTGTACTCCGCCTTTTCACCTTCGCATCGCCAGCCTCCATTGTCAATCGCCAGAGCCTCCGACACGCACACTGCTCCCACTGCTACCTTCTTCCCCGTGCTGCTACTGCCATCGTAATGGACCCAGGGTACAAATCCAACATCTACCCTTAGCGCTAAGAGGGTCTCGTCCGCCGAGGCCTCCTTCGCCTATTGACCGCCACCGAGGAGTGGTGGCTGCCCGGTGAAGAGGAGGAACCGGAGTCGCCCAAAGGGTACGTTGTTTCTTTCGCCCACTTCCATGAGCTGGGATTTGCCACACCCGCCCATCAGTTCCTTCAGGGACTGATGGACTACTACTAGGTGGAGCTTCAACACCTTACCCCCAACAGGATCTAGCATATCGTGGCATTCGTTGCCCTGTGCGAGGTGTTCTTGGGGATTAGTCCCCACTTTGACCTATGGCAGTATCTCTTCGCCGTCAATCTTCTGAAGAGGCAGTCCAGGAAGCAAGAGCTGCACGTGCCAATGGGGTGCGCCGGCATTCACCTCCACAGCAACCAGGCAGGAGCATACCCACTAATGTGTCTGTCCACCTCCAACAAGGGGTGGCATTCACAATGGTTCTATGTCAAGAATGATGCCGCCGCCCCCTTGCCAGCCTTCACCGGGCGCTACATCTTGGAGGCCCTAGAGTCATGGGGGTGGGGTGTTTACCCCAAGGACAAGAAGCATCTCAATGGCCTTCTCACCGCCCTCCGAACTCTGAAGGAGAGGGGCATGAAGGGGTCAGGGAATATTTGTGCCTACCACACGAGGAGGGTTGCACCGCTGATGGCGCGCGTGCTTCCCCTATATCAGATGGTGCCTGAAGCATCGTTCGAAGGGACAGCGCTCGCTGACGAAGTGCTCCCTCCTTCTAAAGTGGCGCAATGCATTAAGGAGGCGGTGGAGCCTACGAAGGACTCCGTTGGCGCCATCCTAAACTTTGTGTACCCGGTGCCGGGGCATCCCCCAATGTGGCCGGAACCGGGGTTTGTTGAATTCGTATGTTTTCTTTCCCCTTGCTCCTCTTTTTGCTTGAATTTTTGATCCCCTGATGCTAACCTTGGGATATTAGGACCAGCCAGGAGGACTATTCTTAAAGGATAGCCTGGCTCCACTGCCGAAGGATCCAACTCGGGCGGCAGCAAACCATGTCATGGCCGGTTGGGACAAAAGGATGAGGGAGCTCATGAAGAAGAAGGCGATACGGAAACAGCAAGCTCATGATCGAGGAGAGGAGACTAGCAGTGAAGATGATGATGATGATGATGAGTCTGACAAAGAGGGAGGCAATACGGAAGCAGCCAGTGTGAATTGGGGTGACCTGGAGGATGAGGACTCGTTGCCCACACAAGGACCCTTCCTGTTCCACGTGGGAGGAAGCGAGTCTGCAGGGATGGTGGAGCTGGGCCTGCCTCTGGGTTCGGCGGGAGCCAGAGGATCCGCCATCATCCTCGGGGTGTCAGCGAAGGATCGGTGGATGGGAGGGGACGGATCTGAGGCCGTCCCTAAGGTATTGGTGGAGGGGGGTGGCTCCGACGCCGTGCCCTATGAGCTGATGGAGGGGGGCAACTCTGGCGCCACGCCCCATGAGCTAATGGAAGGGGGCGGCTCTGGCACCATGCCCCATGAGTTGATGGAGGGGAGCAGCTCTGGTGCCGTGCCCCATGAGTTGATGGAGGGGAGTGGCTTTGGCGCCGCGCCCCTGGAGACAAGGGAGATGAGCCCCCTACCTCAGAGCAGGGGGTAGGCTCAAAACGGTCCCGTCCGCATGAGTTGGAGTAGGGGTCTAGGGGTTCGTCCCCAAAATGTACCCGCTGCCCAAAGACGCCAAAGTATGTCACCGATTCCCCTCGTTTTTCCCTTTATTTTTCTGTTCCGACCTTATGCCCTTTTTCCCCCTTTGCAGATTCTTGCGACGAGGCCACCCTTTGGGGCCGGCGCCCAAGAAGAGCCTAGCCCTTCAGGAGGGATGGATGGCGCTGCCCAATGTTGCCCTAGTTCTGGGCAGGAGTGGCGCTGATGTTGTGGCCTCGTTGGCCGGTCCGATGGCGCCCACGGTGGTGCTCGTGCCCTCGGTGGTTGCCGAGCAGTCGGCCACGACTGCGCCCAGCCGGGAGCAGTCGGACGCAGCCGTGGTGGTATCCAAGGGGATGGCGCAATCCATGCCACCAGTGGTCTAGGCCATGGCACCCGGGGCAGGCCGGATGGAGGAGGACACGGCCGGAAGGTCTCCGAGCGTCATGGCAGTGGTGGAGAGGACCCATAGGAGGCCACCCATGGTCTTGTTGTTGGGGGGCGGCCGCTCCCCTATGAGGGGGAGCCGTCGCTCTAGTGGATGGCCGCTGAGGACCCAACATCGGCTCTTTTCTCGCTTGACGATGCTGCCGAGAGCCTGGAGCGGGAAAATCTTGACATCGGGTTCTTGACTATGTTGAATGCATTGAATGAGGCCAGTGGTGCCTTGCACGAAATCCTTGTTCCTTCTAGCTAGGTATCCACTTGATCTTCTCCTTTGTTTTCTTCTTTCTTCATGCAATTTCGTGTTTTTGTATTTTTGATATCGGTCTTCTTCTTAGTGTATCGTTGCTCATAGCCAGAACAAATCCCGGTTCCTCCGTGAGCAAAAGGCGGAGTGCGACTGCCTTACCGAGGAGGCTAGGCTGCGAGGAGATGTGGGCACGTAGCTTGCTGCCGCCCAGCAACGGGAGGCCGAGGCACATCGGGACACAGAGGAGGCTCATGGGATGTTTGAGGACCTATCGGTGAGGGTGAAGCTAGACAAGGAGGAGGCCATCGTGCTTCGAAAGGAGTGGGACGAGCTGCTACAAAAGGACACCATGGCTAGTGAGCGGGCCGATGAGCTCCTGGCGGAGCTAGAGACGAAGCGAGACCTCAAGCTGAAGGCTGAGGAGAGGTCCATGCCGTTGCAGCAGAGGGCGGACCGAGACACCGAGACAATCACTCGGTTGCGTGAGGAGCGAGATGAGCTATGCCAGACCGAGGGAAGACTTCGCTCAGAGCGTAGTATAGCCCATGATGATGTCGAGGAGGAACAGTATAGCTTGCTCGGATTTGATCATGGAGATTGGTCGAGCTTCGATCCATTTTGTAAACTTGTCTGTGGTGACAAGCAGGTGGGTGAAGCCCCCGGGTGCCTTTTTGAGTAGTCCAACTAGGTCAAGCCCCTAGACCATGAAGGGCCACATGATGGGGATCATCTAGAGTGCTTGGGCCGGGAGGTGAGTTTGCCGAGCGTAGTACTGACACCCTTCGCAGGTGCGTACGATTTGCTCGGTGTTGGTCACTACAGTGGGCCAATAGAAGCCTTGTCGGTATGCGTTTCCAACCAAGGTCCTTGGCATGGCATGGTGACCACAGACCCCACCATAGATGTCACTTAGTAAAAGTCTTCCTTGTTCACTAGGGATGCAGAGCTGCAGGATCCCAGTGTGGCTCTGTCGGTAGAGTTTGCCCTCTACAAGGACGAATGACTTGGAGCGACGTGCAAGTCGTCGAGCTTCCATCCTATCCATTGGCAGTGTGTCATGGAGGAGGTAGTCAAGGTAGGGTGTTCTCTAGTCATCCTAGGGATCAGGCTCTACGGCTGGATCCTCTTCAAGTTCCATGACCTCAGGGTCGGTTAGAACAGTCGGCGGGTCAGCCTTCAGGGCCGGATCAGGTGGGCCGTCCTTGGCCCAATCCGACTCTTCATAGCGCATCAAGGGTTTATGCTGGTCGCTGGCGAAGACACCTGTTGGCACTGGCTCTCGATCGGACACTGCCTTTACGAGTGCATCGGCCACCTCGTTGAGGCGCCTCGGGACGTGGTTAAGTTTGAGGCCATTGAACTTGTCCTCCAGCCATCGGACTTCTTGGTAGTATGCAGCCATCTTGGCATCATGGTAGCTGGACTCCTTCATGACTTGGTTAACAACTAGCTGAGAGTCACCTCGAATGTCGAGGCATTGGATGCCCAGCTCGATGGTGATGCATAGGCCATTAACGAGTGCCTCGTATTCGGCCACATTATTTGATGAGGGGAAATAGAGCCGAACCATATACCTCATGTGGACCCCAAGGGGTGGTACAAAGACTAGCCCTGCGCCGACGCCCTTCTTCATTAGCAACCCATTGAAGTACATCGTCCAGCACTCCTAGTCGATGACCGCCGGTGGCATCTGGACCTCGGTCCACTCTGCGATGAAGTTAGCCAGCACTTGGGACTTGATCACCGTTCGGGGGGGGTATACCCAATGCCTTGATCCATCAGCTTGAGTGCCATTTTGTGGTTCTTCCTATTGCATCTTGGCTATGAATGACCTCGCCAAGTGGGAACGACGTTACTACTATCACAGGGTGTGACTCGAAGTAATGGCGTAGCTTTCTTTTGGTGATGAGGATGGCATATAGGAGTTTCTAGATTTGGGAGTAGCGGGTTTTGGTGTCAGATAATACCTCGCTGATGAAGTATATCGGGCGTTGGACCTTGAGGGCGTGCCCCTCCTCTTCCTGTTCTACTACTAGGGCAACGCTAACCACTTGCGTGGTGGCCGCTATGTATAGCAAGAGGGATTCTCCGTCGCTTGGAGGGACTAGGACCGGGGGTTTTGTTAGAAGTAGCTTGACCGTGTCTAGCACTTCTTAGGCCTCGGCTATCCATTCAAAGCGGTTGGCTTTCTTCAGGAGCCAATAAAGGGGGAGTCCTCATTCACCAAGGCATTAGATGAATCAGTTGAGGACAGCGAGGCACCCTGTGACCCATTGAACCCCCTTTATGTTCTGGATCGGACCCATCCTTGTGATGGCTAAGATTTTCTCTGGGTTGGCTTCGATGACACATTCAGAGATGATGAAACCAAGTAGCATGCCCCTTGGGACCTCGAAAACACATTTCTTGGGATTGAGTTTGATGCCATTTGCCCAGAGTCTCGCAAAGGTTTGCTCAAGATTGGCAACAAGGTGGTCAGCTCGCATGGACATAACTACGATGTCGTTGACGTAGACCTCAACGGTTCGCCCAATGAGGTCCCCGAAGCAATTGAGCATACAGTGCTGGTAAGTGGCCCCAGTGTTCTTCAGACCGAATGGCATTGAGAAGTAGCAGTATGGTCCGAAGGGAGTGATAAAAGACATCGTGAGTTGGTCGGACTCTTTCATCGTGATTTGGTGATAGCCGGAGTACATGTCAAGGAAGCAGAGGGTTTCGCACCCTGAGGTGGAATTGACTATTTGGTCGATGCGTGGTAAAGGAAATAGGTCTTTTGGGCATGCCTTGTTGAGGCCAGTGTAGTTGACACACATCCTCCATTTCCTACTCTTTTTTGTACCAGAACAAGATTTGCTAACCACTCTGGGTGGTGAACTTCCCTGATGAGTCCAGCAGTGAGTAGTTTTGCTATCTCTTCATCGATGGCCCTGCGCTTTTCCTCGTCAAAGCAGCATAGGCATTGCTTCACTGGCTTGGAGCCTGGGTGGATTTTCAGGGTATGCTCGGCGACCTCCCTTGGGATACCTGGCATATCCAAGGGTTTCCATGCAAAGATGTCTTTGTTGTCGCGAAGGAAGTCGACGAGCATGCTTTCCTATTTGGAGGAGAGCACGGTACCTATGCATACTATTTTACCCTCAGAGCTGCTAGGGTCTATGAGGACCTCTTTGGATCCCTCTGCTGACTTGAATGATCCAAACATCCTCTTTGCGTTGGGTGCTTCTTCGACGACCTCCTCCCTGAGGGCAGCGAGTTCTCCAGAGGCGACAATTGCTATGGTGTGGCCGCAGCACTCGACTTCGCACTCATAAGCCCGCTGGAAGGAGGTGCCAATGGTGATGACCCTGTGTGGGCCTAGCATCTTTAGCTTGAGGTATGTATAGTTGGGGACGGCCATGAACTTCACGTAGCATGGTCGTCCTAAGATGGTGTGGAAAGTTCCGGGGAACCCTACCACATCAAAGGTGAGGATCTCAGTCCTGTAGTTGGACTGATCCCAAAAGGTAATGGGCAGATCGATCTATCCAAGTGGTGTGGCCTGCTTTCTAGGGATGACGCCGTGGAAAGGCGCTCGGACTGGGTGGAGGTGCGTTTGGTCGACGCCCATTACGTCGAGTGTCTTCGCGTACATGATGTTGAGGCCACTGCCTCTGTCCATCAGAACTTTGGTGAGGTGCTTTGGGCCGATGATCGGGTCGACGACAAGCGGATACCTTCCCAGATGTGGGATGGTGTTCGAATGGTCGGTCCAGTCGAAGGTTATGGTGGCCTCTGACCATCAGAGGAAGAGAGGTGTGGCTAGCTGGGCCATTTAGATTAGCGGCGTGCGACCTTCTGACAACGTTTGGAGTCGTAGGCCGTTGAGCCTCTGAAGATCATGAGGCAGCCATCCGGTGTTAGAAAGCTGTCATCCTTCTCCTCAGCATCATCGACAGTGGGGGCTGGTTCCTTCCCCTGCTCCCCTTATTGGCGTTCCTAGCCAAGAACTTGCGCATGAGGCCATAGTCCTTGAGCAGATGCTTTATGGGGAAGGCGTGGTTTGGGCATGGCCCCTCGAGCATTTTCTCGAAGTGGTTTGGAGCGCCCTCCGCAGGCTTCCGACCACCCTTACGCCATTGCTTCTTGTTTTTCCTTTTGGCAGAATGGTTGGAGGTGCCTTTGTTGGCACCCTCGTCCCACCTTGCCTTGCTGTTGGAACGGTCGAAGATTGCTCCAACCACCTCTTCTCCTAAGGCATGGCTAGTGGTGATGTTCAGAAGCTCCTTGGTGGTCCACGGGCCCTTGCATCCCAGCTTGTGAACCAGAGATTCATAGGTTGTTTCGGACAGGAAGGCTCCTATCACGTCAGCATTGGCGACATTTGGGAGCTCATTGCACTATCGGGAGAAGCGCCGGATGTACCCGCGGAGGGTTTCGCTGGCCTTCTGGTGATAGTTCTTGGGGTCCTAGGGGTTTCCAAGATGTTTGTACATGCCCTGGAAGTTCCCCACAAAGATCTCCCTTAAGTCTGCCCAACCTTGGATGGCGTCGGATGGAAGGTGTTCCAACCATGCTCGTGCCGAATCGGCAAGGAACAGTGGAAGGTTGCGGATTATGAAATCATCATTATCCACACCACCGGCTTGATAGGCGAGCCAATAGTCTTCAAGCCAAAGTCCAGGGTTTGTCTCCCCAGAGTACTTAGGGATGTTGGTAGGTGGTCGATACCTCGGTGGAAACACGGCGTTGAGGATATGACGGCCAAAGGCCTGAGGGCCCGGTAGGCCGGGGCTCGGGCTCGGGCTCTGGTCCTCACCGCTATCATAGCGTCCGCCGCGTCGAGGATGATAGCCACGATGGGCCCCTTCCCTTGGGTCATCGTGGGTGCATCTGTGGGTGTCTAGGGTGCTACGTGCATCACGGTTGTGGCCGAGACGTTGATGTACTGGGATCGCGATGCGCTGCCCGTCGCCTTGCGGTGCCAGGTGGACTGATGATGTGACCACGCTAGCGTCGGGGACCTCTCTAACCACCTCAGCGATCTCTCTGACCACCTCGCGCGACCTCTCCGACAACCTCGGTGACCTCTCCAACCACCTCAGCGAGCTCTCCGACCACCTCGGTGACATCTCCGACCACTTCACCGACCTCGGCGACCTCTCTGACCACCTCACTAGCTAATACACCACTCCAAGTCCCTACTGGACCAATCACCCGTAGCCGCGCCCAAAAGATACAGCAAGAGGTGCACACGCTACTTTGTGAATTTCAATTAAACATTGATAGTAATTTCGAGCTACCTAAGTCATGCATGTTGTTATTACTCAGGTTCTCCGAGAAGGAAGACAAGGATACATCAAGGATGGATCAGAGAGAAGAGCTAAGTTCGAGTCAACCCAGCATGATAGAACCATCCAGAAGAAACAGTCATATCTTTTGTCTCCCAAAGGCTATGAAGGTGAATGAGTAGTTGTTGGAGAGATCTTGAAGCCTAGTTTCCAATGCTGTCATGCTAACCAGTTTGGAGTGTCCATCGTGGCGTCCGACCAGTTTTAGTGAAGACTACTCTGAAGCTCAATAGTCTACATGAAGCTATAGATCCCATGCAAAACTGTACCATTCTACAATAATTCATGGTGCATAGCATACATGGTTGGAAAGATGATGAAGTTAGCTTTCCAATGCACCCAATGGTTTGTCATTTGGACTTCCCAGGAAGGAGTTATGACCAAAACATTAAAGACTGCACAGAAGCCCAGAAGACGCATGAAAACTGAAGACCACTTCGTGAATGCTCTAGGCTATTGACCTTCCACCTCCCAACCTGGCTTCTTCAGTTCACATCTATCTTAGAGACTTCTCATAGTATAAATATTACCTCTAGGCTACTAGAAAAGTACTTTTGATGATTTGATAATTCAAGTGATATTGCAGCCGAGCTGCCAAGTGCTTATTCAAACCCTTGTTCTTCCAAGACTTGTGAAGAGATTCCTCTGGGATCCACTAGTTCGTGCTTTGTGGGTTCCAGTACGGCTGCCCTGCCTTATGTGGATTAGCTCCGGTTGTGGTTCTGTGGTCGTTCGGAGATCGAGTCGAAGTCTTTGTGGTTTTGGTGTTTCTCTCCTCGTCGCTTGGTCGCCTCCAACCTTGGCTAGGTATAAAGCTAGTTATTCCGCTGTTCTTCAGCAAGTTACCCTTTTATCCTCACTGCCTTGTTGCAAGTTATCTTGATCGTGACCTACTATTGTGAAGATCGGGCCAACTCCCGTACTAAAATAGTTCAGTACCTATCATCTGGTATTAGAGCTTCGGATTGACACGGTAGGTCTTGCCGTCATCCACATCGTTATCCATGATTAATCTACTTCATATATTTGTGTTTATTCATATCCTATAGTCCAAAGCCACACAAAAAAAATACCTATAACCATTTCGCGGTACTGTTATGTTGTGTATTGTGTTCATCAAGTTGCTAGTCACCACCATTTATATATAAATTGAGTTGTTTCATTCGTTACCGCTGTCAGTGTTACAAAAAAATAGATCAAAAAAAGCAAAGATTAGTTTAAAAAAAGAGAAGTGAAAAGAAGTTGAAGGATCTGTGTTGCGATGTACTGCTAAAAATTTTAGTTTACATATCTTGAGTTGGTGGTAATCTTGTTAGCAGCAATGTCGTATCTTTGAGCACATCAAACCACTCGGTTGGCAGTACCATAGCCTTCCTTGTTAGCCACCTATAGCTCCACCAAAAACCTGAACCGGGACATTCGATTCTTAATCCTTACGACCTCTCTACCACCTCCATTGAAGCTGCCACACCAGCACCGTCATAGTCTTTGAGATCAGGAAAGAACTTGGGTAAGTAAGAGGTGAGATTGTGTGTTTCCACAAATTTACCTATTCCACTTTTTTTTCTTGCAACTGGTCTAACATGGTAGGATCCAATTCGAGTGTTCATGGTGGGAACCATGGAGATGAAGAACCCCCTGTTGCATGGGCAGAGCTACGCCAAATGGCCAACTCACTCTTGGAAGTGATGGAGAGGATGTTCAACAAACGTCTCCCTGCAGCGGGTGGTCGAGGTCCACAACATCAACATGAAGACAATCACCATGAAGAATTTGGTGATGAAAATTCTGGTTTGGGTGTTGGATTTCATAGCCGCGATGGCAATGGTCAAGGTGGTCAGGGTGGAAGGTGTCGTGCTGATTTTGATTAGCGTGGTGGTGGACGGCGTGCTGAATTTGATCATCAACGTGGAGGAGGACGTGGACGTGATCGTTGTGTACATTTTGATGATAAAGATGAGGTTCATGATGAGTATGAGGAGGGATTTGATGATAATGAAAATCCTTTTGGTCACCATGGGCATTTTGGACAGCCACATGAACATCATCATGGTGCTGGTCATGATGGGGAAAATTATCGTGGTCGTCGCAATAGAGATGATCCGAATAGCATTGCTCGTGTAAAGTTAAGTGTCCCAAAATTTTCAGGGAAAGAAAATGCTGATGCTTATCTTGAATGGGAGGAGCAATGTGATCAGATTTTTAGAGTGCATAATCTTTCTGATCAGAGGCGTGTCAACCTTGCTTCTGTTGAGTTTTTGGGTTACGCTCTCACATGGTGGAACCAAGTTCAAGAAAATCAGCGTGTGTTGGGACGTGATCATATCAACACATGGGCTGAAATGAAGAGAGTGATGAGAAGACGCTTTGTGCCATCAAGCTATCAGCGTGACCTCCGCAATAGGTTACAAACATTGAGACAAGGATCAAAATCTGTTGATGGCTACTTCAAGGAGATGGAGTTACTCTTGGTGAGATCTGGAATTAGAGAAGATAAAGAGTCAAAAATGGCAAGATTTTTTAATGGTCTCAATGAAGAAATTTTAGGTTTTGTTGAAATGTTTCCATATCATAATTTGCAAGACCTTGTTGATCAATCTATGTGCACCGAGAGGAAAATTTAGCAAGAGGGACGAAGAAGGTCTTATGGGAGCCAATCAATTTTAGCTCCATGACATCGGCAGCAGCCCGGTACCTCTGTTGGTGGGGAAAGATCACAAGGAGTTGCTACAAGGTCTTCTCCATCCATTGGTGCTGCAAAGACAATTGTTTCTACTGCTTCTTAACATGCAATTCAGCAAGAACAGCGACGTCCTGCTGCAAGCATAGCAACCCCTTCTGTTGCATCAGCTGTTGCTTCTTCTTCCCATACCCAAGGCATTGTTTGTCACAAGTGCCAAGGTCGAGGACATATTGCTGCTCAATGTCCTAGTCGAAGGACCATGATTATAAATGAGCAAGGTGAATGGGAATCTAAAAGTGAACCTAAGGAAGAAGCTCCAATATATGATGAAGAAATTATGCAAGATGAAGGTGATGAAATTCAACCTGATGATGGAGACAATAATTGCTTCATTTCTCGCCAAGTGCTTAGTGTTACTGCTGTCCAAGAAGAGAATAATCAGCGGCACAATCTTTTTCACACCCGGGGCATGATCAAGGACAAGTTGTGCTGAATCATTATTAACAATGGCAGCTGCAATAATATTGCAAGTCGAGAATTAGTTGAAAGATTGGGACTGAAACAGCGGTGCCACCCTTCTCCATACAAGATGCAATGGTTAAATGATTGTGGTGCGCTGCGTATAACAAACATTGTGACCATTCCCTTCTCCATTGGGCGGTACAATGATCATGTGGAATGTGATGTGGTGCCTATGTAAGCATGCCAGCTGCTGCTAGGGAGGCCATGGTTATTTGATCGTGATGTTCAGATCTTTGGAAGAACCAACAAGTTGTCTTTCATGTACAAAGGAGAGCGAATTTCTTTGCTTCCTTTAACACCGGAGGAATTTTTGAAGGATGATCTTAAGAAGAAACAGCGAGAGAGCGAGAACCACCTGCGAGTGACCCACAAAAATAGTGAGGGAGAGATTCCAAAGCCAAATAAAACCCCATAGCCTCAAAGAACCAAGACACCGGGAAAAGAGGGTTTAGTTATGATGGCTAGGAAAGGGGATTTAAAAGAATTGAGTGAACCCAATGCTGTGTTCTATGTACTCTTGTACAAGGACAATTTTCTTGTCACTAACGACTTACCCTCTACTTTGCCTAGTGTTGTTTTTGATGTGTTATAGGAATACGAAGATGTGTTTCTAGATGACGTGCCACCAGGACTACCACCTAAGAGAGGAATCGAACATCGAATTGATCTTGTGACCGGTGCTTCACTCCCAAACCGTGCTGCCTACCGCACCAACCCGGAAGAAACCAAGGAGATTCAGTGACAAGTGGAAGAATTGATGAGAAAAGGGTACGTACAAGAAAGTCTGTCACCTTGTGTTGTTCCTGTCCTTTTAGTTCCTAAGAAAGATGGGTCTTGGCGGATGTGTGTGGATTGCCGAGCAATAAATAACATTACCATAATGTATAGACACCCCATCCCTCGGCTGGATGATATGCTTGATGAACTTAGTGGTGCTATCATATTCACTAAAATTGATTTAAGAAGTAGATACCACCAGATTCATATGAAAGAAGAAGATGAATGGAAAACAACTTTTAAAACAAAATTTGGGTTGTATGAATGGTTGGTAATGCCTTTCGGGTTAACCAATGCACCAAGTACATTTATGAGATTGATGAATCATGTGCTTAGAGCTTTCATTGGCAAGTTTGTTGTCGTTTACTTTGATGACATCTTAATTTACAACAAGTCTCTTGATGAACATGTTGAACATATCCAATGTGTGCTTGCTGTCCTACGTGAATAGAAATTGTATGCTAACCTTGAGAAGTGCACCTTTTGCACCGACAAGGTAGTCTTTCTTGGATTTGTTGTTACAGGACAAGGAGTGGAGGTAGATGAAGAAAAGATCAAGGCTGTATGGGACTGGGCGCCTCCACAGAACGTGAGCCAAGTAAGAAGCTTCCTTGGACTTGCTGGTTGCTATTGACGGTTCGTGAAGGATTTCAGCACTATTGCTACACCAATCAATGAGCTGACAAAGAAAGAAGTGCTTTTCAAGTGGGGAGAAGCACAACAGAAGGCATTTGAAGAATTGAAGATGAAGTTAACAACAACCCCAGTCCTTACACTCCCAGATTTTGGTAAGTCATTTGAAATATAATGTGATGCAAGTGGAGTTGGGATTGGAGGTGTGCTCATGCAAGGATGAAGGCCAACTGCATACTTCAGTGAAAAGCTAAGTGGTCCAACTCTAAATTATTCAGTTTATGATAAAGAATTATATGCTCTTGTTCGGAGTTTGGAAACTTGGCAACATTACCTTTTTCCTAAAGAATTTGTGATACATTCAGATCATGAATCATTGAAACACATTAAAGGACAACTAAAACTGAATAGAAGGCATGCAAAATGGTGTGAATTCATTGAATCATTTCCCTATATTGTCAAGTACAAGAAAGGAAAAGAGAATGTTGTAGCAGATGCTTTGTCTCGACGTCACACTTTGCTAACCCAACTTGACGCTAAAATTCTTGGATTAGAAAGCATAAAAGATTTATATACAACTGATTCATATTTTGCTGAACCATATTCCAAGTGCCAAGATGGCAAAGGATGGAAAAAATTTCATGTGCATAATGGGTTTTTGTTTTGAGCTAACAAACTTTGTATTCCAGATTGCTCTGTTCGAATTTTACTTGCGCAGGAAGCCCATGCAGGAGGACTCATGGGCCATTTCGGTGCCAAGAAGACAGAACAAGTCCTTACCGACCACTTCTTTTGGCCAAAGATGAGAAGAGATGTGGAGAGACATGTTCTTTGTTGCGAATCATGCCACAAAGCTAAGTCTCATGTGAACCCTCATGGATTATACACTCCTCTGCCTATCCCTACTGTGCCTTGGGAAGATATCTCCATGGATTTTGTTCTTGGTTTACCTCGAACCAAGCGGGGAAGGGATTCCATCTTTGTTGTGGTTGATTGTTTTAGCAAAATGGCACATTTTATCCCATGCCACAAGAGCGATGATGCTTCACATATCGCTGAATTGTTTTTCAAAGAAATTGTATGACTAGATGGAGTGCCACGAACCATTGTTTCTAATCGTGACACCAAATTTTTGAGTTACTTTTGGAAAACTTTGTGGGGAAAACTTGGAACACGGTTGCTGTTCTCTATGACATGTCATCCACAAACGGATGGACAAACTGAAGTTGTGAACCATACTCTATCAATGCAACGACGAGCTATCCTCAAGAAGAACTTGAAACTTTGGGAAGAAAGTTTGCCACATGTTGAGTTTGCATACAACAGGGTAGTACACTCGACCACTAAATTTTGTCCATTTGAAATTGTATATGGGTTTAAACCCACTGCTCCCATAGATCTTTTGCCTTTACCTATGCAGGAACGTGTAAACTTTGATGCAAGCAAGTGAGCCGAGTTTGTCAAGAACCTTCATGATAGAGCTCGAACAAACATTGAAAAGATGACAAAGATGTATGAGAAGCACGCCAATAAAGGTCAAAGGAAGGTGTTATTTGAACCAGGAGACTTGGTTTGGATGCATCTATGCAAGGACAGATTTCCTAAACAATGCAAAAGCAAGTTGCAAGCCCGAGCTAATGGTCCTTTCAAAGTGCTACGCAAGATCAATGACAACGCTTATGAAATTGATCTGCCTAGTACTTATGGTGTGAGTACCAGTTTTAATGTGGCCGACCTATCTCCATTCTTTGGATTGGAAGAGTTGAGGATGACTCTTTTTCAAGGGGGGAGGATGATGTGACCATGCCAGCGCCGAGGACCTCTCCGACCACCTCGGCGACCTCTCCGACCACCTCGGCGAGCTCTCCGACCACCTCAGCGACCTCTCTGACCACTTCACCAACCTCGGTGACCTCTCTGACCACCTCACCAGCTGATACACCACTCCAAGTCCCTACTGGACCAATCACCCGTAGCCGCGCCCAAAAGATACAGCAAGAGGTGCACGCGCTACTTTGTGAATTTCAATTAAACATTGATGGTAATTTTGAGCTACCTAAGTCATGCATGTTGTTATTACTCAGGTTCTCCAAGAAGGAAGACAAGGATACATCAAGGATGGATCAGAGAGAAGAGCTACGTTCGAGTCAACCCAGCATGATAGAACCATCTAGAAGAAACAATCATATCTTTTGTCTCCCAAAGGCTATGAAGGTGAATGAGTACTTGTTGGAGAGATCTTGAAGCCTAGTTTCCAATGCTGTCATGCTAACCAGTTTGGAGTGTCCAGCGTGGTGTCTGACCAGTTTTAGTGATGACTGCTCTGAAGCTCAATAGTTTACATGAAGCTAAAGATCCCATGCAAAACTATACCATTCTACAATAATTCATGGTGCATAGCATACATGGTGGGAAAGATTATGAAGTTAGCTTTCCAACGCATCCAACAGTTCATCATTTGGACTTCCCAGGAAGGAGTTATGAGCAAAACATTAAAGACTACACAGAAGCCCAAAAGATGCGTAGAAACTGAAGACCACTTCGTGAATGCTCTAGGCCATTGACCTTCCACCTCCCAACCTGGCTTCTTCAGTTCGCATCTATCTTAGAGACTTCTCATAGTATAAATATTACCTCTAGGCTACTAGAAAAGTACTTTTGATGATTTGATAATTCAAGTGATATTGCAGCCGAGCTGCCGAGTGCTTACTCAAACCCTTGTTCTTCCTGGACTTGTGAAGAGATTCCTCTGGGATCCACTAGTTCGTGCTTTACGGGTTCTAGTACGGCTGCCCTGCCTTGTGTGGATTAGCTCCGGTTGTGGTTCTGCGGTCGTTCGGAGATCGAGTCGAAGTCTTTGTGGTTTCGGTGTTTCTCTCCCCATCGGTTGGTCGCCTCCAACCTTGGCCAGGTATAAAGCTAGTTATTCCGCTATTCTTCAGCAAGTTACCCTTTTAGCCTCGCTGCCTTGTTGCAAGTTATCTTGATCGTAACCTACTGTCATGAAGATCGGGCCAACTCCCGTACTGAAAAAGTTTAGTACCTATCAACTGATGCATCCCTGGTGGGGCGCGCCGAGGGGGTTCGTTGGCTGGCGTCGGGCTCGTGTCGCCAAGACATCAAGCTCTTTGCCTACTGTGCTGCCGCACGCTCAAGTAGCGTGCGAATCTCACAGTGGACCCAGCGATCCTCGGGCGTCATGGCCTCTAGCAGGCCATGAAGTAGGGCCGTCATGGTGGCTATGTTCTGGCTCGCATGAGCAAAGTAGGGAAGGGTTTCATCATTGACGATGATCCTTTGGTTCACATCGCGGGCCACGGCACGTGCGTGTCCTCCATCTCTGTGGCGCCTGATCTCCTCATCGATCCTCTTGTATTCCTAGACAAGCTATTGTCCAGTTTCGTCTATTTCCTATTTTTGGGCTTCTAACTGCTCCACCCCTACGTGAGGTGGGGCTACTGCTCCTCCTTCGGCTCCATCGCCGAAGTTACCCACCAGGGTGACCTCCTCCTCGGAGGCACTTTCGACATGTCCCTCGGAGGTTCCTGCCATGAAGCATTCCTAGGAGGGATGATGGCTCCCCCGATCGGAGTCAGAACTAGAGTCCGACCCCGGGCCCTCCGCGAGGAGGCCGTGGAGGGATTCAGTAACGCTTTCGATCATCCCCATGAACTCGCTATTCGTAGGAAATGGGATCACGCACTCGGCCACAAAGTGGCTTACGGTTGCCGTGGTGTTACGGAGACTAAACAGAAATGCCGTCGAGGCGCGCCGTGTGGAGTGTTCTGGAGAGAGGGTGATGCAGCGTGGGGCCTCTCTAGACAGCTAGGGTCCAAGGAAGACGCCCGGCTGGCCCTCAAGCTTCCGATAGCTGAGGTTGGTGGATGGGGGAGACTGGACGGCTGCGTGGGCCAGCACCAACTCTCCTCCTAGTGTGATAATGAAGTCCAGGTCACCAAAACGCACATGTGCGCCCGGGACCCAGCTAATTGCGTGGTTAGCCATCCGAGGCCTGATTTGGAACGTGCAAAGGCCCCTACCTAGCACGCCAACTGTTGGTGTTTCGAATAAACACCGGCAAGTAAATTTATAATTGATGCGCGTTAGGCTCGGATGGTGCACTAAAGGACATGAGGATTATACTGGTTCGGGCAGAATGTCCCTACGTCCAGTTTGCTGCTGCTGCTTGTGTTATTAGTACCAAAAAAGGTTCATAGTAGGGGATACAAAACAGTCGAGAGAGGGACGAGTCCCAAGTCTCTGATGGAATGATCGAAAAGGTTGCCGAGAGCTTGGTCGCTGCTCAGCTGTCTTTGTTGTGTCGTGTGTGTATTCTACTTATCTGTCAAGAGTCCCTCCTCTTTGTTGGAGGAAGCGCATCCCCTTTTATAGATGAAGGGGATGACTTTACAAGTGAGAGAGGAAGGGCGCGTATGCTATCGAGGCTTGTTGCCCATGTCTACCCTGCCTTGTCGCCCATACCGGTGGGTACCAGATAATGGTAGGCGCCTACAACACTGTTGATGGCTGCAGAGTACTGCTCTGCGCAGGGTATGGTCTCTTGGTATAGTGGTTTTGACTTATGAGACCTGCCTTGCCTTTCTCTGCATGCCTTCTAGTTCCTAGGAGCCCCGGTCAAAGGGATGTGGGGGTCATAGTCAGAAGTAGCGCTTTGGGCAAGGCCTTCCGATTGGAGAGGGCGTCCGGAGGCCGAAGCGAGTGCTTTGATCTAGTGGGCCCAAGGGGTCATGGAGCGGGCGTCGCTCCTTTGGGACCACAGCATGGTGATAGTACATCCGTCATTGTAGAGGGCGTGAGTCTCTTCCTGGACCATAGTGGTTGTCGTATGTCTATGTCGGGTCCCGGGTCTAAGGGCTAAAGGTGGCGCCTACAATACTGTTTGAACTCTGCAATGCTAGGATTGTCGAAAGCGCCCATCCCATTGTACCCTAGTGGTACTTGTCCTACCGTTGTGCAGGGCATGGTCCTTGGCGCTATGTTTGACTCGAGTGTCATGTCGTACCTCACGCTTATCCTGATGATGGAGCAGGGTGTACTTGTAGGGCGAGGCAGAGTCTGCCTTCGATCGTCGGGTGAGGCGGAGTCTGACCCTCGGGGGTCGGGCAAGGCAGAGTCTAGCCCTCAGGGGTCGTGCAAGGCAGAGTCTGACCATCGGGGGCCAGGCGAGGCGGAGTCTGACCCTCGGGGGTCGGGCGAGGTAGAACCAGTCTCCCATCGGTTCGGACAAGAGACGCGGCAACGCTCTTGTCTGATCGGGAGTGTCAATGTTTGATGGTTTATCAGTTCCACCTCTCCGGGGTACCCCAATATTAGGTCCCCGACACTTTGGTTCTCGGTAAATTCGGTTTGGTTCTCGGTTTTTTCAGTTCATTTCTCGGTAAAATTTGCCTAGGGCTAGCTACGTTAGCTTCTCTCGCTAGAGAGCATTTGCTGTCGATGATGGCCGGCATGTGCACTGGCGTTTCCACGTCCCCTACTAGGGCACCAACTAAGTTGGGGGCAGGGGCGAGTCTAGGGGGGTTCATCGGGGTCCGCCGACCCGACAAATTTTGTAAAATCCTTAGTAAATTACTATTCAAACTTATGGAAATTTATATCACATAATGAAGTTGACCCCAACGGAGGGCGACAACAGTGATAGAGGATTACATATGTCATTGGTAGGAGTCGATTCATTTGGAGGCTTGGGCCCTTTTGCTATACTGAAAGCCCATGAAATACTGGAGTTTCCTACAACAACATATTACAACAATGCAAGAAATTATAGCAACCAAACACATGTGTGGCAATAGCAACAAGCTATCACATCACTTTAGATATTTAGTTGCAATAAACAGCTAACTATTACAATGTTCGTGAGAAATATTACAACCAAACAAAATTGTGGCAATAACAACATACTATTGCATCGCTTTAGAAATTTAGTTGCAATAAACAACTACCTATTGCAATGGTCATGAGAAATATTACAACCAACAAAAACTGTGGCAATAGCAACAAACTATTACATCGCCTTAGGAATATATTTGCAATATACGGTCTACCTATTGCAATGGTCGTGAGAAATATTACAACCCCACAACACTGTGGCAATAATTTCAAGCAATAGCAACACTGTTCTATTTGGTTGCAAGAGCACCAGACAGTTCCAACACCAATCAATACTAATGCAACTAAATGTCATCATAAAAATCCGATCATGCCTCAGAAGCTAACGAGATAGCTCTAACGCTGGTCTACGTATCCTTGTTGTCGAATAAGGCGTTGCTTCCCAACTAATGTTTTAGTTATACAAAACCCAAGGTGCTTCTTTATTTGATTTTATCGATTTAGTCATTATTCAAAATAGGGCATCATTATCTATCTAGCAAACCAATTATTTTGGAACTACCACAATTACAATAAGTACCTAATATTGCTAGGAACCTACTGTAGAAATTTTAGGTCCAACACTATTACCAATTCACCATAACAATTCCTACATGTCTACATTTTTAACAATACTAAGCATGTTAAAATAATTAGAGCAACCCTAAAAGCATACAAACCCTATGCGGACAAAATACACTATTAGGTAGATCATGGTTTTAGAAACTTAACAAAATTAGTTTCATAATTTTAGGACTCCTAAATAATTTTATATTTACATAACAAAGCCCGCTCATAATTTATATTAGGAAATCTACTCCAATTT
Source organism: Miscanthus floridulus (assembly GCF_019320115.1). Lineage (NCBI taxonomy): Eukaryota > Viridiplantae > Streptophyta > Magnoliopsida > Poales > Poaceae > Miscanthus > Miscanthus floridulus. The sequence goes on from NC_089582.1 coordinate 54,769,133, forward strand.
ACTAGAAACAGAAAAGATCACCGCGGCCCAAAAAGGCCCACGACGAGCGCGGTTCCAGCGCGGCCCAAGCCGATGATTCGGCGCGGCCCGTAGGCGCACGCGAGGCCTAGGCGCGTGGCACCAGTCGACCCAGCGTGGTGCAACGGCCCAGCAGTCCAAGGTGGCTTAGGCGGGCATGGCGTGCGTGGCCCAGGCGCAGGCCACAAGCCGGCCTAGCAGGGCAGGCGGCGGCCCACGCGGGCGAATGGCCCAGCAGCGACAGCAGCCAGCAGCAGGCCAGCCCAACAAACCACTCACGGGCAATAGGCCGGCCCAAGTGGCTTGGCCCAGTCTTGGCGCACATTTATGCAGAAAAGACCCCAGGTTTTTAACTAATCAACCTACGATCAAGCGCACTATTCAAACGAGTCACGTATTTCATAAGAACAACCCTATACAATATTTTTCTTGGATCCTTACCCTTCTCTTCATCTTCTTCAGATAGAGGAGTAGAGGAGGTCTAGCTAGGCGCTGCAGGATGTCTCCCCGGCGGCATCGGCGGCGCGTGGCAATGTGGCTGCGGGGCACGGCGGCCGGCGAGCATGCAAGACCAGGGCACGGGCAGTCATGGTTCGACCGGTGCTGCAGCACAGTGCGCTGAGGGCAGCAGGCGCTGCGGAGATGGAACAGCGTAGCCACACGACCTAGGTGCGCATGCGAGGGGACCAACCATGGACGGCGATGGACGATGATGGAGCGGTCTAGCGCGGGACTGGAGGGGTGGTGCTCACACACGGTCACACATGCATGAGCGCACACACGACGGTGGCAGGAGGCACGACAATGACATTGGCCGGGCGGAGTGCGGGTCACGGTGGCTGTGATGCCGGGGTGTAGGGCGCGGATGCTGGGGTGTCGAGCGGACGGAGGCGAGGAAGAAAAGGGTGCCGATGGCAGGAGACGTGTTGGCGCTGTAGCTACGCATGGCCCGAGGCAAGCAGCACTGCGGCACGATGCGCCTAGGAGAGGCAACGCCATGGAGCAGAGCGGCGGTGTAGCGCGTGGTGGCTGGGAGCAGCGCTCGCGAGGGCTGGCGATGGAGGCTCGGGAGAAATAGGAGCCACTTGCAGCTGCAATGGCTCAGCTGCTGGCTATGAAAATTCACTGCTATAGGTGCTCAAAAAGGTGAGCCACTGCCAGACTGTTGTGCTCCCATAAAAAAATATTGGACAAGACCACTCGCTGTCCCAAGCAAGAGAAAGCATGCGAGCAGCACGGATAGCATCAGTAGTAGTAGCTCGACAGCTGCGGATAGTGAGAGTGTGTGTATATATGCCGAAAAGTGCTAGCCGCTGAGACAATTCTAGAACGTGCAGTCGAGTGCCAGCTCGTGTACGTTTATCTATAGCAAGAAACCAAGGTAGAGAGAGGGAAAAGCAAAGGCCGAGGACAGAGCAAGCAGCGGTTCGACGGTAGACAAGACCGATGTAGCAGAAATAGAAAAGGAGGAAAGCAGCTCGTGTGGTCATCTGCACGTCTAATATAGCAGCAGCAGTACCAAGCAGAGAAACAGACACGCAGAGGTAGGCAAGGACACACAACGCAGAGACAGACAAGACCGAGGCAGGCGGAGGCAGCGAAGGTAGCACGGCAAGATTATCAGCTCTATGAGACAATGGTGGCAGAGTGATAAGGCATAGTGTGGCCATCAGTTGCGCACCTGCGCACGCACAGAAGACGAAAAGACATGGCGAGGACTGTGGGAAAGAACCACGTGCTTCAAATAAAAAAAAATCAGACTAGATCACCAGCTTCGCAAGCAAGAGATGAGCAGTCAGTCAACTTGTACCGTCTTGTGCAGAGACGACAAACAGGGACAGGTTATCACTGCACTAAGCGCCACTGTTACACATAGGAGTACATTTTAAATAAAAAAATTAGAGAAACTTGTTTTGAAAATTTTACTTAGGCCTAAATCGCGGTGCTAAACAAGCTCGTAACACCAAGGGTGTTACAACACGCTTAGTAATGCTTCCTGCAGATTGCAATAAATCCACAAGCTAGATAGCCTTGCATATCCTTGGAGTCTTTTCTTTGCTCCTGTTGGGTTAGTCTTGCTGAGTACAATTGAGTACTCAAGGTTTTATTTCTCCCTGTTGTAGGTGACAAGTAGATGCTAGAGCTAACCCTTGTGTGTGGATTCCTCCTGGTGGGCTCAGAGAGGATTTCCTTTATGTTGCGATCATAGTTTTTATTTATAACTCTCACCAAATGTTTTATTAGATGGAAGTTTTATAATCTATTGTCGTAGTTTATATATCAATATTTCACCATGTCATAAATAGATGTTTAATTCCGTTGTAACTCTATTCACATGTTTATATTCCGCTGTTCAATTAAATTGTTCATAACGCTGATAATATGATTACATTCCGCTGTATAACAATAAATATTATACTCTAATGTTGTATTAAAAGTGATGTAAGAAATGGTTAAGAATGATGTAAGCTTTATTCTGTCATTTGTGATCCTGATGGGAAAATGTGGATTTTTGGGTTCTCCACTAGGGTGTGCCCAATGGAACTGTGTAATTTAGTGTTCTCCCTTAGGTACTTAGTGTCTAATGAAAGACGAGTACTCCTAGAAGGCATTAGATTAGGTGGTTCTACCATAGGTGGTATTAGAGCATAAATGAGGAAATAAAGCTTCGAAAACTTTTCTAAAATAAAACTTGACAACAAATTCTTTCCAAAGAATAGGACGTCTTTATGCGAAGTTATATAAGTAGCCCTATTACTATGGTTATTTATCCAAGATAGATGACACTTTGCTGACTTAGGTAGGCTTAATCAAGTTTTATGTAGCTACACTGACCCCGAGCATAGTCCGATAGTATCGACTAGCTACAGGGAGAGAACGATGTGCCAAAAATCTAAGAACGGTTGCCCTATATGTTGGCAACAGTGAAATGACATATAGGACGTGCATTCATGCATATCCTATTTGTGCATTATAGTGCCATATTGCTTGCAGATACGCCCTCCATAGGTGCCACGCGTGTCGTATTGTGCATGACTGACTCATTCCTGTTCTAGAGTTACCTTTGAACTGTGGCTTCATACTCTGTGTTCACCCATGGTTCATGCCGATCGTGACCCACGTCTCCCCATACTCTTTTCAGTGCTCTTGTCGGATACTTGCCCTATAGTCGTACTAGTCAGTAATGGCCTCGGATATTGCTTGCCTCGAATGCACAGAATTTTGGTCGATTCATTCGTAGTGATCCCATGTAGGAACCCTGGTGGACCACGCCAGGACCACTAAACGCTCCGCCTTTATAAGCAGAGCCTGACTTAGCCATTGGTACCACCACTTGGTGCACTTTAGCTCGTCTAGCTTTTCCTTTGAGCAAGCTTTTTGCTCAGTCCTTCCTCACAACCACCGCTAGGAATGGCATGAGCCTGGGTTAGTAGTTACTGCCTGAACATTGAGGGTTTTCCTAGAATCCTACATGCCACCCTATAAAAGTTCAGAGTCAAAGATCATCCCGAGTATGAGGGCCGTGAGTAAGATAAGCATGGCACCGAGCGGTGTGAGGTTACCATCTACATTGGGAAGAGTAAAGAGTTCCCCGACCTCACTAAAGCTTAGAATGTGACCGCAACTGGGTTTCACTTTGTCGACACCTACTAGGTTGTGGCCCGCAAAGCCTTGTGGTACCTTTGCCAGATCTATGAAGAGCCCATTGCCTGTACCCCCATGAGGTTCTTTCCACCTTTGGACAAGAATTAGTGGGCATGGAGGGCTCGCATAGAGGCCTTGCAAGGGCGGGATGTGCAAGAGGACAGTCCAACCATGGTGCACTTGACCACGTACCTGCTTGCTCTGGATGAGCAGTATGACCAGCAAGCCTTGGAGCTAAGGATGTGCCTCCATCGAGCCGAAGAAGCCAAGATCTTCTCCAGGATGCTCTATGTGCAACTTGCCGAAGCGCATGCCAGTACGATAGCCACTAAGAGTCGGGAGACTGCCATATCAGAAGCCTTGAAGGAGGCTAAAGATCGGCATGTCCATCAGCTGGGTGAGGCCTATCTTGTCACTAGGGCCAAGCAGAGGATGCTGGCTACTGAATGGCAGGATCCCTTGATCATGGAGGGGATTCCTATCCACCTACTAGAAAGAAGGAGAATAGGTGTTGTAGTACCGCCAGCACCTCCACCCTCGAAAGTGCCAAAAGTAGAACCCTTGATTCCTCTCACTTAGCCATTGCCAAGACAAGAGGCAGATCCATAGCTAGGGTGGTAGAAGAATCCACCAAGCCTAGGAATGAAGATGCATGGTCCAGTGTAGATTAGTTGCCTTGGGATACCATACCCGTAGTAGTAGTATTTTTCATCGCTGTCCTCTAGTATTGTACTCTTGCTAGTGTTGTCATCCATAGTTGTTGAGATCGTTTGACTGTAGGGAATGATGTGTCATGAATGGGAGATTGGATGTCAGTATGATGTACCGTATATGACATTTAGAATATGCATTTTGTTATTTTGCTGTGTTTATTGCGTCTGTCTACCCTTAAGTTCTGTTAGACGTGCTTAAAGTTTTCAAGGGCGATATTAAGCGGGTTACTAGAGAAGTTGCCATTCAGATACCAGCAAACCAATCATGATTGGATAACATAGCACACTGTATCGACTCATTGTGGATGTCCCAGCAGAACACTTGAATCTCTTTAAACCAAATCCACTGTTGGATTTGAATTCCTTGTCCCTTGTTTTGAAGGGAATCCTTGTTGTTTGAATCTTTCCTTACAATACTCCTCTTATTCTATGGTCTATGACCCCACCGCCTTCATGGCATGTAAGTTACTAGTAGTTGCCTGGTTAATAGCTTATGGTGCCACGATGAAACTGAGGGCCCTTGTGGAACGGCTGCCACATGGTGATGCTGCTCGACACGCGCTGGTATCGAGGTTGTTGACCAAGCACCTTTACCAAGTTACATAGCTGTACCGCTTTTGCTAAAAATATTCTTCTTGAAAATGTTCAGGTGTTCAAACAGGAAATCCACAACGGGTTGATGAAATAGTGTTATCTCAAGTAAGCAAGAGGAGGTGGTTTTGGAGGAAGCGTGTATGTTGTGATCTCAGTTCATACAAAGGTTGGTGCATATTGTGGACAAGGAAGGGAAGAAAAGAAGAGTAGTAAGGAAAGTTAGCTGTGGGTAGTTGGGAGTGCTTGGAAAAGCATGAGTGGACATTATGTCCCAAGCCCTGTGTTTAGTTGACCACACTATGCATGCTGGGGTTTTCGATGCATGCCCTGTGAACGCCGTCTGTGTTGGGACCTTTAGCCCCGTTTTTGTGTGGCCGCGGCATCGTGCCGCACTCGCAGTCCTTATGCACTGTGCGCTTTTTCTTTTCCTAGCATCTGGTCGGCTCTCGACCCCCACGCTCTCGTCCCCGTACCAGACCCCCTTCCCCCTCCCTTCTCTCTTCTTTTGGGGACATGACCGCCCGCACGCCTCCCTCGTTGAGCATACCCTCTTATCTTCCCCTCCTTTATTTCTCCTCCACTCGCTTGCATAGGGAGCGCACCCTGGCCGGCTCCATCCCCACTGCATGAACCGTCTATATACCTCATCCACGCCATCTCCACTTCTGGTGTGTTGTGCCCCACCTCTATTCTCCACTATAAGATACCCTTGGTCCTTGCTCTTCTTCCTCATCCCCATCCCCTTGATTTCGGAGTAGAGCTATGAATTCTAGTCGTCATTCATGAGACTAGGTTCGTCAGTCTGAGGTGATGGTGTAATCTGAGAAGAAGAAAGGATTTGGTCCATCAAAGAAGTTCAAGTTCCATTTGGTTAGTTTGGTCTTAGGGTGCATGATGTTTGACTTCTTGGTCTCCTGTTTCTGGATCTGTTGTTCATACGCCATGTTTTGGATACTCATTATCTTGTTGTTTCTCCATTGCCCTCGTCTATCTCGACTTTTGGATTAAGCTTTGTGTGTACTAGGTTGCTCTTAGCAAGGTATCCCTAATTCTCGTGTGGTTTAGTATTTGAAGTCGTGTAATCTCTGATCTACATAATGTAATCGCGTTTCCCCTCTTCTAGTTCTTGCTTTGAATCTCAGGATGAGATTCTTTTTAAGGGGGGTGGTTGTAAAACCTCTGGTGTTGCGAGCTCATTTAGCACCGAAATTTAAGCCTAAGAAAATTTTCCAAAGCGAGTTTCTTGGATTTTTGATTTAAAACATACTCGAAGTGACAAGGGAATCATGTGTGACGCAGTTTGTGGACTCGAATCAACACCAAGTTGAATTACTCAGTGCGTAAAGATATTTAGGAATGTTCAATAATGATTCTAGCGAGTAAATGGTGAATGGCTTGTTCTATTGGATTGAGCATGAAAACAATTTTTATAAACAAAATAAAATATATTAATAAATAGAATGGTATATATATATATATAGCTTTTGAATCTAATTTAAATTTGAGCTTTGTTAAAAATCTCCTTGCCCCTAGATGTTGCTAATTGTCTAAATTAGTAAACCAATAGAAGTATATATAGGTATATATGCACTCACGTATTTTGTTTTGATAAGCATGTTGCTATATTAATTAAAGTAGTGTACAAACTTATTCCTTTTCAAGTGTATCTCTATAGATAAGTATATGTTTAAACATACGATAAATATATGCATGTGTGCATGGATGTTAGTGATAAAGAAATAATGACATATTTGTAATTACAAAATAATTTATATATTTTGGTAAAAGAAAAAGAAAGAGAATGGTACAATACACATGGCCGCTATGACATTGTCGCTGGTGATCATGGCGCGTTCCTCGCCTTTTGATCCACCTACCACATCGTGCATCCATGCCGCTTAGCAGTCGTCGCGTGGTTGCCGTCGGTTCTGGCTCCTAGGACGACGAGACACCTCACTACCATCCTGACCGCTAGACAACGGTGGTGCATCCCCGTGCAGAATCAATCACTGATTTACTCGCATCGTGCCGCACCGTCGAGCCGATTGCTTTCTCTTTCTTTCTTTTTCTTTTTTTGCCTATCTCTGCTTGTCTTTTTTCTATTGGGTACTGCTGTCGTACTAGATGAACACAGTAGACCATGAGCGCATGCTTTCTGGTGGCTTTGATTCATTGCATCACATCAATGTCCTTCTCTATTCACCAACCGGGCCATAGCCTGGCGAGCTCGCTTAGGTCTCCTCGCCCTTTTTCTCTGTGCTGCTCTTCTCTACCATCTCTGCCTCTATTTCTGCTTGCTCTCCGAGCCGAGCTTCATGCTGCTTTCCCCCTCTCTTTTCCTGCTACCGAGGAGGAGGCACCCTAGCTCCCATCTGCCTATTGCCTAGCCCCCTCGTGAGCGCGCGTAAGCCATAGTGTCACCCTCCTAGCTTGCTCTCTCGCTCAGCCCCTCTCCTCTGCTTGCATCTGCCAGTGTCGGTGCTGTGCCGCTGTGCTGCCGCGCCAGCTGCTGTGCCGTTGCCTGGTTCCCCACATGGGCACTCGTGCCCCGTGGCCACGCTGGTCCTACAGTCCCCCCCCACCCACGTTGCCTAGCAGCGCCCTGCCATGGCTGTCCCATTGCCGCCCGATGCCGAGGAGCCGACTGCCAGCGCCATGCCGCACCACTCGTCCGTCGTCATCCATGCCGTAGCCGTCTCTGTCGTGGCGCTTGTGGTGAGTGCTCCACTAGCCCCGCCTGGCCGTGCTGTGGCCGTCCACGGGTGTGGCCTGAGCCGCTGTAGCCCCATGGCCACTGCCTCTCCCATGTCGCTGCGCCGTTGCCGCTGTCTATCTGGCTAGTGCCACCACAGCTGGCTTGCCGCCACCATGGCTCGTGCGGGCAGGCTACCGGGGGCTAGTTCGGGTCTTGCCGTGGCCAGCCCGTGGTCATGCGGGCTCCCGTGCCCCTCACCAGTGGGTTTTTGCTGCTGCCATGCCTTCCTCGGCCGAGATTGACCACCGGCCCGACCTCCTCTATGCCATGCTCTTCTTCTGGGGAACGAAGAGAAGGGTGAGTATAAGAATAGGTGCTTTTTCAGGGTTCTCGATGCTAAATCAGTGACTTGCATGAAAAGTGCAAATGTCCTATGGGCGGATTAAGTAAAAGTATGAGGGCCTTGGTGCAAAGTGTACCACCACCGCTAGGTTTTCCATTCGTGGGCCGGCCTGCTCGCGCTAGGCCGCCACACCCGTTCTCGCCGTTACTGGGCCGCTGGCCGCATGCCCCGTCTAGGCCGCCGGCTCCACTAGACCGTTCGTGCCTAGTCCACGTGCTAGGCCGACCTGCCGCTGACTGCGCGCTTGGGCCAGTCGTGCCCACGCATACACCCTGCCACCTAGGCCATTCGTGCTTGCGTGCTTGGGATGGCCTTGTGCAGCATCCGCGTGGGCCGTTTGCCCTTTTCTTTTTCTAGGGTTTTAGAAATGGTTTTTCATTTTAAATTATGAGCTAAATTTGTTATTTAAAAATAAAATCATTTAGGAATCCAAAAAATGTGAAACTAATTTTCCTAGTTTCCTAAAATCAGGATCTATTTGTTAGTATAATTTGTTCACCTAGTTTTAAGATATTTTCAGGGTTGCTCTAATTGATTTAGAATGTTTAATATTATGAAAATGTAAACTTGTAGGAATTTTTGTGGTAAAATGATGATAGTGTTGACTCTAAAAATTTTGTAGTAAATTATTAATATTGGTAGATGCCCACTGTAATTTTTGTAGCTCCCGAATAATTAGTTTGCTAGATAGATAATGATGCCCTATTTCGAATAATGATTAAATCGATAGAATGAAATAAAGAAACAACTTAGGTTTATATAACTAAAATGTTTATTGGGAAATAACATCTTATTCGACAACATGGATATGTAGCCTAAGTACAGTCGTCGTTAGAACTAGCTCGTTAACTTGAGAGGCGTAAATCGTATTTTACGAGTCACGGTTGTAGTTGATTAATTACGTCTTTGCATTGCATCACAATGCATATCATAATAGGGATGTCGATGGATCGTGGAGTCATCGGGAGTTGCTGGAGAAATGGTACTTTTGGAGATCATGTTGCCATGATGGAAAGCTAACTTCTGATTATATTTTACCCTGGCAAGCCCCGGTGCATAACCCCTACTCTCTTCACTTTAAATTATATTTGTGCATTAAGTTTTAAGGAGTTGAATGAAACCCACTTGCATATATATATATATATATATATATATATATATATATATATATATATATATATATATATCCCATGAGTCTTACTAGTATGATAGGATCATGTAGATTGCTATGCTACAGGACTCCGGTAGAAGTCGAGTGATTGCCTGTCACTCTCGAGAGATAGGAAATATATTACTATATTATTATCACTTGGAAAATATAAACAGTGGAAAGGAAAAATGGTGACCGGGCAGGGATATGGTTTGGGTATTGGTGGGTGTACGAGGTTGTGTCCTATGGCCAACGGGGCATAGCTTGGTTACATTGCTTTCCGTGCCTGTGTCGGTTAAGGACCGGTCGTTATATAAGACTCTAGGCAAGTCACAAACTTATTATCTCGAGCACATACTTGGGTATGGGCGCTTGGAAGACTTGTTACTCTCTTGTCATGGGTTTCGGCTCTTTCTAGACCAACTGTTAGGGTGGTTTTTGGGTTAGGAGGTCCTTGCACCGCACTGAGTCCAAGACTCAGGTGCGGGGGCTTGGAGTCCTAGTTTGGATGGGGACCTAGATCCCATGATAGGAGGGTAGTGGGTTGGTCCTGCTTGTGTCTGGGGTATAAGCGGGGCATGTGTTTTTGGGGTACCTAGCTAGGGGCATTGATTCATGAATCGTCGGGCGATCCAGTATGGCTTGTCTATGGCCTAGCACCATAGTAAGAACAGAAAGATGAAAGATGGAAAAAGGAAATATGATTGCTTACCACTTGCTTGAAAGTAGCACAGGTGCTTACATAGAATGGTTGGTTAATGAACTAATGTGGCTGTTAATAAAAATCAAATATAAGGACGCACGCTTAGTAATGCTTCATGCAAATTCCAATAAACCCACAAGCCAGATAGCCTTGCATATCCTTGGAGTCTTTTCTTTCCTCCTGTCAGGTAAGTCTTGCTGAGTACAATTGAGTACTCAGGGTTTTTTCCCCTGTTGCTGGTGACAAGTGGATGCTAGAGCTGACCCTTGTGTATGGATTCCTCCTGGTGGGCTCAGAGATGATTTCCTTTATGCTGCGATCATAGTTTTTATTTATAATTCTCACCAAATGTTTTATTAAATGGAAGTTTTATAATCTATTGTTGTAGTTTATATATCAATATTTCATCATGTCATAAATAGATGTTTAATTCTGCTCTAACTCTAATCACATGTTTATATTATGCTGTTCAATTAAATTGTTCATAACTCTGATAATATGATTACATTCTGCTATATAACAATAAATATTATACTCTGATGTTGTATTAAAAGTGATGTAAGAAATGGTTAAGAATGATGTAAGCTTTATTCTCTCATTTGTGATCCTGATGGGAAAATGTGGATTTTTGGGTTCTCCCCTAGGGTGTGCCCAACAAAAATGTGTAATTTAGTCTTCTCCCTTGGGTACTTAGTGTCTAATGGAAGACGAGCACTCCTAGGAGGCATTAGATTAGGCGGTTCTACCACATCCAACGAGCGGCCCACCGAGTTGATGCTCGAATGCTCCCAGACCTAGAGCTGGGAGCCACGTGCCCACCACCATGGGGAAGCCCAGTGGCCTAAGCCTCCCATGGCATCGTTCCTCCCCATGTTCGCGAAACTTTCTCTAACACCCATAGAAGACGAACACCGGCAAGGTGCGGTGGAGCCTGATCTCCAAAGGTCCCTACCAGCGACGGCAAAGCTGCCAGAATGGACCGCGAACCATGACGCTGATGGAGACAGCCATTCAATCACTCAGATTGGACGTCGGGGAAACTAGGAAGACAAGGGAGAAGTGGGGATGAGGCGCACTGCCCTCCTCTCCCTCGACTTAAATAGGCATCACAAAGATGAAGGCGGAGAAGATGATGGTCGACATTCAAGACGGGAGCAAGCCCCAAGACGCACTCGCAATCAAGAGGCAGAAGACACATCGGTTCAGTCTCCTAGGTGACACAAGACCCAACAATGGTCATAGGAGGTACATCAAACATGCGTGTACACTCTGCCATTTACTAACCACCTCCTCATAGCACTGGGGAGGTGGAGGTGGCCGGACAAAAGATTGAGCAAGTGGGCACCAACGTGGCAACATATCCCAAGTAAGCCTCAAACCTTTTGCCTTCATTATCTCACAAATTCATGCACCTACATTCTAGGGTGCACAACTGCACACAAGAGGGCACCGCTAGGATGCAATGTGGCTAGCAGAGGTCAATAGCCCCTAGGTTCACACGCTGAGTGGCCCTCCACATCCACGTCCCCTCATCGTTTTTAGGAAACCTTATCTTGGGCCAGCCCTTAGAAGGGCTCGAGGCCACAAAAGGGATAGGGACAGGGAGGAGATGGGTCCCCATGGCTTTAATTGGTGGTGCAGAGCTACATGACCATTTCTCCCTATGTTTGAGTCGTCTGCTTCGAAGTCTCTTGGGTTCAGCCCCTCTAGGGGGAGGCATCTTGCCCTCTAGCCACTGCGGAGGTGGTTGGGGACCAACTGGATTGATGGCCTATGGGGGGTATGACCTAGATACCCACGGCAGACCACATGGGCTGTGCCCTCAGGGGTGGCCTAGCCCACAAGACAAAGCCTTGTGGGGCATGACTCTGCTCGGTGCCTCTCACAAGACATCTAGAAGATATCCTGAAGATACTACGAGATCTGTTAGGATATATATGATCCCAAGATTCTTGTAATTAGTTGTTACTTTCTAGTTATCTCTCAGATCTAACCGACTTGTAACCCTGCTCCCTAGACTATATAAGGTGGGCAGGAACCCCCTCTAAACTCATGTGATATCATACGATAGCTAATACAAACCAACAGACCACAGAAGTAGGGTATGATGTCATACTAACGGCCTGAACCTGTCTAACTCGTGTGTTTCTGTTGCCTTCTTGTTCTTGATCTCACGCTTCTCTACCGATCAATCTACCTTCGTGGGATACCCCTCGAAGGACTATCGATGATATTCTATTGTCAGTTGGCGCGCTAGGTAGTGGATTGCGTGTTGTTTCCTTGTTGAACAAGATGGCTTTTTCTGTAGGCTCTTCGTCCCTCCCGTAGCCCACCTAGATCTTCATGGTCGGATCGATATCATGGATCGTCAATGCTGATAGAGTCGGAGAGCTCCTAGAGCCAGTGTAGATCGATTCTGTGCCGATCACCCCCGCACCTACGACTATAGATCCAGTCTTGGAACCACCTCCGAGGTCACCTTCATCAACAATTTGCTGCTCGCTTCCTCATTAGCAGAGGAGGTAGATCAACAACAATGATCTGATCAGATCAATCGATCAGGTTGGTTAGAAGCTCACTAATTGCCTTTCCATCGCCTAATCGGCTCAAAACACTCTGGTCCAGCGTCGACCATCCTCCGATCTAGATCTGCCGGAGGCTGCTCGGAAAACTTTAGGAGTTGCGGCTCTACCCTTCGGGCTTGCCAACGTCACCGCCACCTTCCAAGATGCCCTAAGGGGCAAATTTGCTGACCAAGTGGGAGACGTCCATCCTCTCATCGACCAGATCGCCGACTAGCCTTCGCCGGCCATCAACATGCTCCACGTCGGCCGATGCTCTGGAGTGTCTCTCCAAACCATCCTAGAGGAGAATCCAGGCTCTGAGTCCTAGGGCTCTATGGAGACCCTCGCTGAAACCTTCACTAAGCAACTTCCTCTCCCTCTATTCCGTGGCAGCACAATCATCAACATTAGCATCGATGGCCCCCCTCAGAATGGTGAAACCGAGGAGGAACGCTCCGCTCGTGAGAACCGAAACATCAACCGCGCACAACGCCGAGCAAACGAGATTACCCTTGTGATGACCAAGGAGCAGCTTGACTCGCAAGGAAGGCCGCTCCAGCGCAACCTCGATGATGAGTTTCTCCACATTGACGGCCACGATGTCTACAAGACTCCAAGCGCCATCCTGGCCATGGCCACCAATGAGCTCAACTGGCTCCAATAGACATCGGAGGTCACCAGGGTTGCCGCAATGCTCAAAGTGGTGCATTGTTAGGTCAATGAGATCTGCCAGGATTAGAGACCTTCCTACTCCACAACCTCGATTCGCCGATCAGTCGCCACAAGATTTGATCGCCGCCCAAGTCGCTTCATCGACCAGCGCCATGATGATAGGCAACCCCTATAGGGCAGAGCTAGGGGCAACCGCATTGAACATCACTGCCAACCTAATCAGGAGGTCGACTAGGACGTCCAAGTGCACCTCAATAATCTTCGAGATGCATGATGACGTATTAACGAATGCCACTTCGATCGCCATGAAGACAAAGTACGTCGCCACTAGGAGTACGAGCAAGAGTACGATAACCCAGACTCAGCTCTCAAGCCACTCACCGACGGCAACGCTGCAGACGACGGCTACGACAACCCCAAGGGCCCCTAGCATTCACAAGGGCGCTCCAAACACTTGAGTGGCCCTGTGGTTTCAAAAGCACTGGCATCAAGCCCTATGAAGGAAGGATGAACTCAACACAGTGGCTATAGGCTTACGCCACTACTGTCCACGCTGTCGGAGGAGACACCAGTGTCATGGCGGACTACCTTCCCATCATGCTCACGCTGGCCACCATGAGTTGATTTACAAGCCTTGCCCTAGACTCCATCGGATCCTAGGAAGAGCTGAAAAAGTCTTCACCGATAATTATATGGCTACCTATACTCGGTCGGGCACCAAGCACGATCTGAACCGCATCAACCAGAAGTCGTCCGAGCTCCTCCATAGCTACATTCGATGCTTTTCCTAGATGAGGAATTCTATTCCCAATATCATAGAAGCTGAGGTCATAACCATCTTCATCTGAGGACTCCATCACCACGAGCTTCGCTCCAAGTTCAACTGTAAGCCACCCACAGGGATTGGCGAGATGATCACGACCGCCAACCAGTATGCCAACGCCGAGGAAGCCGAGGTGCGCTTCAATGAGGATGCGGGCACTCATCGCCCAACACGCCTCTACAATGACTGCCTAGACAACTGATGCCACAATGACTGCCTCTACTATGACCATAGTTACCATCATGACAGTGGCCATGATCGGCCTGAAGGACCCAAGCCTAGCCAAAATCACCACCGCTAGCCAGACCACATTGTTGCCGCCATCAATGAACCTTGGGCTAAGCACAACTATGATGAGCAATATAAGAAGATCCTTGATGGCCCATGCCCTCTCCACAAGAACGCCAAGCATAAGATAAAGAACTGCCTCAACTTGGCTAAGGAGTTCTAAGACAAAAAGCTAGATGATGACACCAACAACAGAGCCAGAGGCCGTTGACCACCTAGGGGCAATGACAATTCCTTCTAGGACCACGACAAGGTGGTTGCCACCATCTTTGGGGGCCTCGCCTCCACCGAGAGCAAAAGGGAATAGAAGCTCGCCGCATGGTGGGTGCTCATCGTCACTATGGAAGACGTCGCCGCCAACCTCAGCTATCGCCCATGGTCTGAGGTCCTCATCACCTTTAGTAGGGCCAACCAATGGACAGACATTCCCTACATAGGGTGTTTCCCCCTCATCCTCGACGCAACTGTCCAGAAGATGCTTTTCAGAAAAGTGCTTGTCGATGGTGGGAGCGCTCTGAATCTCCTCTTTGCCAGAGCCCTAAAGGAGCTGGGGCTCGGGTTAGCAGATCTCACACCCTCCAACTCCTCATTTTGGGGTGTGGTACCTAGCAGGGCCTCCAAACTGCTTAGAGAGATCACCCTACCAGTATAGTTCAGCACGGCAAGCAACTACCACATCGAGCACATCAACTTCTACGTCGCCGACTTCAACACCACCTACCACGCCATACTTGGTTGGTCAGCTCTAGCCAAATTCATGGCTATACCACACTATGCATATCTAGTGCTGAAGATGCCCTCGCCTGTAGGAGTCCTGGCCCTGTAGGCCAACCTCTCCATTGCCTACGCCTATGAGACAAAGAGTCTCACCCTCACCGAAGCCACTGACCTCTCCATCCAGATGGATAGCATGGTCACCGAAGCCAAGACGGTGCCCACCAATGACATGGAGATCCTAGAGTTGGAGCCTCCTCACACCTCCACCAAGTCTAAGGAAATCAAGGAGGTTGGCCTCGGCCTTGATGACCCCTCCAAGACCATGAAGATTGGGGCTCACCTTGACCCCAAATAGGAAAGCACTCTTGTCTCCTTCCTACATGCCAACGCTGATGTGTTTGCTTGGAAACCTATAGACATGCTGGGGGTACCATGGGAGAAGATCGAGCACTCCTTGAATTCCTCGCCGACCACCAAACCGATCAAGAAGAAACTCCGTCGATTGACGCTAGCAAAGAAGGGGGCTATTAGGGTAGAAATAAAACAACTTTTAGCTGCCAGATTCATAAAAGAAGTGTATCATCCTGAGTGGTTAGCAAACCCTATTCTCATTTGAAAAAGAATGGAGAATGATCATTGATTACATTGATCTTAACAAACACTGCCCTAAAGACCCCTTCGGTCTGCCTTGGATAGATGAGGTCATAGACTCCACTGTCGGCTACGAACTGCTCTCCTTCCTTGACTATTACTCCGGCTATCACTAGATCTCCCTTAAGGAAGAAGACTAGATCAAGACATCGTTCATCACGCCCTTCGGTGCGTATTGCTACACCACCATGTCCTTCGAACTAAAGAATGTCGAGCGACTTATCAAAGGGCTATCCAGATGTGCCTTGATCAATAGATTGGCTGCAACATCAAAGCTTACATCGATGATGCGGTCGTCAAGTCCAAGACCGCGAATGATCTTATCGCCGACCTCGAAGAAACGTTTGCCAACCTTAAAAGGTACCGATGGAAGCTGAACCCTTCAAAGTGCATCTTTGGAGTTCCATCCGGTATACTCCTAGGCTACATTGTCAGTGCACGAGGCATTGAGCCTAATCCTGATAAGGTCTCCACCATCACCAACATGAAATGGCCAACATGCATCAAGGATATACAGAAGCTTACAGGCTGCATGGCTGCTTTAAGCCGCTTCATATTGTGCCTCGATGAAAAAGGGCTATCATTCTTCAAACTCCTCAAGGCCTCCGAGCACTTCTCCTGGTCGGAAGAGGCAGAACCAGCCTTCGGGCAGCTTAAGTTGTTCCTAACAAAGCCTCCGATCATGATGGTGCCACGGCCAGACAAAACTCTCCTGATCTATATTGTCGCTACTTCTTGTGATGTCAGCACAATAATTGTGGTCGAACATGAGGAGGTCGGGCACGCCTATAAGGTGCAACGTCTGGTATATTTCATCAGCAAGGTTCTTAACAAGCCCAAGACTCGTTATCCTCAAGTCCAGAAGTTGCTATATGCCATTCTGATTACGTCGCACAAGCTCCACCACTACTTCGAGTATTACAAGATCACCGTGGTCACTGAGTACCCTCTGGGGGACATTCTCCGCAACAAAGAGGCCAACAACCGTATCATCAAGTGGGCTGTCGAGCTCAGCACTTACTCCATTGAATTTAGAAGCAGGCCTACCATCAAGTCTTAGGCGCTTGCTGATTTCATCACTGAGTGGACCGTGATCCAGGAGCCCATCGCTGCCACCTGCCCCGAGCACTGGGTGATGTACTTCGATAGAACCCTTAACATCAACGACGCTGGTGTGGGTATTCTGTTCATTACGCAGACCAAGGATAAGCTCTGGTACATTCTCTGGATACACTTTCCAGCCTCCAACAACGCCGCTGAATATGAAGCATGTCTCCACAGACTTCATATAGCCGTTGAGCTCGGTGTCAAATGCCTCATGGTATACAGGGACTCTACATTGGTCATCAACCAACTCAACAAAGATTGGTCCTACTCTAGTGAAAAGATGGATGCATAGTGCGCCAAAATTAGGAAACTTGAAGGAAAGTTCTATGGTATCGAGTACCACCACGTGGTACGCGATCAAAATCAGCTCGCCGATCACCTATCCATGCTAGGCTCCTCTCGCACCGCGATTCCACCAGGGGTCTTTGTTCAAGATCTTCTGGCGCCATCCATTAAGGAAGATAAGGAAATTCAGGAAGTTCCTCCCACCGAGCAGTTGGTACTTACGGTACCTTCGCCGATCGCCGATTGGAGGGAACAGTTCATCAAGTACCTCTCCAGCACCGAAGTACCCACTGATAAGACTAAAACTGAATGCCTAATCCGTCGAAGCAAGCATTACATGCTGGTGGACGGCAACTTGATGAGGAAAAGTGCCAAGGAAGGGATACTGCAAAAATGCATCACCCAAGAAGACGGAGTGAAGCTACTTCTCGAAATTCACTCTGGTTCCTGTGACAACCATGCGACCTTGAGAACATTGGTCGGCAAAGCTTTCTGAGCTAGTTTTTACTGGCCCATGGCCATCTCCGATGTAGAAGACCTTGTCTGACATTGTGAAGGATGCCAATTTTTCGGCAAGCAGATACACGTGTTGGCACAAGAGCTGTAGACCATCCTAGCTTCATGGCCCTTCACATGCTGGGGACTGGATATGATTGGGCCTTTCAAGCCAGCACCAAGTGGTTTCCGGTATGTATACGTCGCCATCAACAAGTTCTCCAAGTGTATCGAGTATAAACCGCTCATCTTGGCTACTGCAAAGAAAGTTGTTGAGCTCTTCAAAGATATCATCCATAGATTTGGTCTCCTAAACAGCATCATCACCGACCTCGAAACTACATTTACTGGCTACCACATTTGGGACTTCTACGAAGACCGATGCATTTCCGTCAAGTACGTCTCTGTTGCCCATCCTAGAGTCAACGGCTAGGTCAAACGGGCGAATGGCATGATCCTTGATGCCCTCAAAAAGAAGGTATATTAGAAAGAAGAAAAGCATCCGGGCAGATGGCTCAAGGAGCTACCAGCTATAGTCTGGGGACTATGCACTCAAGCTAGTCGCAGCACCGGGGTGTCTGCATATTTCTTGGTCTATGGCTCAGAAGCCATACTACCAGCGGATATTGCCTTCCGAGCACCTAGGGTGGAAAATTATGATGAAGAGCCAGCCGTAGCTATTCGGATAGAGGACGTCGACAGGGCCAAGGAAGAACGCCTAATTACTTGCGTCCGCATAGCCAAGTACCTAGAAGGCTTGCGGAGGTACTACAACCGCAACATCAAAGGTCATTCATTTGCTGTTGGCGACCTCGTTCTCCGCAGGAAACAAAAAACTAAAGGGATGCACAAGCTCTCCTCCCCATGGGAAGGGCCTTATGTCATCAAAGAGGTTACCCAACCAGGGTCTTATCGCCTATGTGACTTAGACGGAATCGATGTCCCCAATTCATGGCACATTGAGCATCTTATACGTTTTTATCCTTGAAACGCTCCAGATATGTACTCTCCATTCTATGATGAATAAAGTTTTGGTCTCCAAAATTTGTCCCCATTATTTCTCCATTATGGTTTAATCTCCACTTACGGTCATCGAGCTTTTAGCTACTCCATGTTGAACTCCAATACGAAATCATCATAACGGCGCCGCCCATGTTTCTCCAAATCTCCAACATTTTCACCGAATGGTTTTTCTCCAAATCGCCGACCACGTTTCTCCAAATCTCAAACATTTATTGTTGAACACATTTTCTCCAAAATACCAAACACGTTTTCTCTAAATCGCCGACCACGTTTCTCCAAATCTCCAACATTTATCGCTGAACATGTTTTGTCCAAATCGCCGACCACGGTTCTCCAAATCTCCAACGTATATCACCGAACATGTTTTCTCCAAATCATCGAACACATTTTCTCCAAATTACCAACATATTTTGCCAAACATGTTTCTCCAAATCGCTAAAGACTTTTCTCCAAATCTCCAAGATATTTCACCGATCAGCGAGCAGCATACGTTCTGCTCTGTTCTCTATGGAAAAGACCCAGTCTCTGATCTCTCCCTACACGTGCTATGGGCTCCGTGCTCTGTGTTATGGGTGGTCGGCTACGGTTCCTTGGTCACACCTTTTCCTCCTACACATGCACGGGCTCCGTGCTAGACATTATGGACTATGGGCTAGCCAAGGCCGAGAGCTCAGTAAAGAACTAACTGCTCGGATGCCACTTATACTATGTTTATCTCCAAGTCTTTTCACCAACCGCTGAGCAGCACACGTTCCACTCTATGCTCTATGGAAAAGACCCAGGCTCCGATCTCTCCCTACACGTGCTACGGGCTCCATGCTCTACATTATGGGAGGTTAGCTGTATTTCCTTTGTGACGCATGTTCCTCCTACACATCCACAGGCTCCGCGCTCGATGTTATGGACTTTGGGCTAGCTGAGGCCAAAGAGTTTAGTAATGAACTAACTGCTCGGCTTCTACTTATACTATGTATAATTGCATTGGGATGTTACTACAATAATTTTTCACCGCAAATATGAACAAGTCACATAAACATGCACTTCATAACATTTATACAAATACATAAATGTTTTCTGCACTCTCGCGCGCTCTAACTACCTTCTCTAGATGTTACAGATAATATTATCCGTGCAGATCACCGAGCTCTATCATCATCGTCCAACTTTTTTGCTAGGTCCTCCACCTCATCCTCCAGCTACTAGGTCTCTACCTCACCCAACCCTTCATCAAATCCACCTCCTATCGCCTAAAGGTCAATGGCTAGATAGTGAGACCAAACCACCGCAAGAGCGTGAGTAGCGGCGGTAACAATGGCGTCACGGTTGAAGCTATTAAAGTTCTCCCACGCTGCCTTACACCTCTTAATGATGGTGTCTGAATGCTATGGCCGGCCGTCGGGCTGAGGAGCTGCCTCTAGGTCAACGCAGTCGAGCACCAAATTAACTCCAGCGACTACGGCGTCGAACTTGTCCCTTTGGGTCCTGGCCTCCTACACCAGCACATCAAATTGTGCCTTGATTTTATGATGGTAGCCTGCAAGCATTACAAGGTTCCATCAAACAAGAAAATCACTTCAGCAGTAACTCTGGCTAGGAAGTATTCACCTTTTAGCTCCTTGGCCAGTTTGTCTACTCGCTCTGACTCCTTTGCCTTCTCCTCTCAGAGTTGTTCGAGGGCCTGGCGTAGCTGGCCAAGCTCCACGTCTTGCTCTACAACCAGAACAGTCATCACCAAAGATATAGCTATTCAGAAATACAAAGCACATTCACCGATATTACATACCTTTCTTCTGCTTGGAGACTTTTTGCAGCTGCTCCAACTGCTCAGAAGCACCCATCAGTTGCTCGAAGACAATGGCCAACTGCTCAGACTTGCTCCACAGTTGCTCGAACACGGTCGCCAGCCGTTTGGATAGGATGCCCTTCTGGTACTCCAGGTCCTAGGCGTTGGACTCTATAAGGTCTCGCTCATGCTGGGCCTTTTGGATGTTTCTCTCTGTGAGGTTCATCGCCGCCTTCAGTTTTTCATTCTCCTCGATAAGGGGCTCCATCCTGTTTATCAGCTAGTGACACTATTTGGCAGTTTGAGTTATCCCCTAGAAATGCACAATGATAATGATGAACTCCAATCTGCAACGTCAAAGACAAGCACTCCTGATGCAGTACTGACCTTGATTTGTTTCATCACCCCACCAAGGGCGGACTTCAGTCTCCTCATCTCCCTGGTGGTATCCTCCTCCTCGACAACCACCACCTCGTCACCACACTTGCGAAGGATTAGAACAGATTGAGGTCGAGGTTCATCACGCTCGATCTCTTCCACCTTGTCCTCCTCCACTGCAGCTGGAGGCACCACCTAGGGGCTCGGTGGCCACGCCTAGGGGCTTGGTGGCTGGATAGTGTGTCCAACCATGACCTCTAATGCCTCAGGCAACGCCGTCTGCTCTACTAGCGCCGTAGGCCTCTCCGTGCCGAACGCCGGTGCAGCATCGGTTTCTCTAGCCTTTGCCCCTGAAGAACTGGCAGTTTCTATCATCACCTCTGCCACCGTCACTGACCCATCAGCTAACCTCTTGCCGCCACCAAGTCCTCCAGTAGCTGCGGTTGACTCCTCCATAGGCCACCAAGCAATTGGGGACTCTGGCATGGGGCCTACCAGCACCTTTTTTGCTCTAGGACCAGCCTTCGATTGCTCGATAGTCCAGATGGGCAGGCCTGGATCCTCCGCACACTTTGCACTACATTAGACCTTCTCGTCAGTCGCGAAAAGAAGCTAAGAAATGATAGCAAAGTAACTCCAAGGCAAGGATACTTACGGTTTGGTCTGCCGGTACAATTTCTTGAACCGGTGATGCCTACTCGAGCACCCAGGCGCAGCCGTGGGGGTCGACTTCTGTGCTCTAGTGTGGAGGTGCCGCCTCCTCCAACGTCGGCCTATAGTCTACCCATCGCTTTGGCACTTCCTCCGCCTGCTACTCGGGGACTCCCGTCGCCTGCTGTGTAGAGGCCCTCATCGCCTGCTGCACAGGGACTCTCCTTGCCCGCTGCTCGGGGACTTCTTCGCCTCCTTTCAATTGTTCTTCTGCCTGCATGTTGTGTGGAGGTGCTTCAGTGCTCGGTGGAGCAGCCATTGGATTTTCGTCATCATCCGACCACTCGAACACCGTGGTCCTTCGCGTTCAAGTGGTCCGGTTGCCACCCTGGTTTGAGGGGAGTGGCGGCCGCCGTCTTTCTCTTGTTCTAGGTTGGCTCGTCTACCGCTGCCCTTTTCCCTTGAATTTTCCCTGACACCAGGGATGGACTCTCCGACGAGATGCTGACAATGTCCTCCTCTGGCCGCGGCGGTGGCTAGGAATCTACTCCTTTTGGCCATTCATGCCTCGGCATGCCCAAGAAGTACACCGTCCTATCCTGCAAATGGATCTTCACATAAGTGAATCAATCCAATGCTCGGAAATGGCAAAAGGTACAAAGCATCAAGAGCATACAACTGAGATATTTACCTGAGGAGGCAGATTCTTGTAGTTAAAGGGCTTTGTATACCCTGGCATATTGAATGAGGCAAATAGAGCAAATAGCTCTGCAACCCGCTCTTCCACAACGTCGCTCGATAGCATCTTTGACCCCTCCCGGGTACCGTCGGTCTCTCCCTTGAATTCAAAGGTAGGGTGGGCTCTCTCCTTATAGGGCTGAACGCGGTGCACTATAAAGCTCGCCGCCACCAAACCGCCATTGGTTTTCACACCCTTTATTAAGTTAAGGAGCTCCCTCACTTGCTCCATGTTAGCGCTGCTTGGCATCTCTGACCAGCTCTTCTGGCTCTCTAGGATATGGTCGGTGTCGCAGCAGATGGCCAGGTGGCTCTGCCTCATGTAGAACCACTTGGCGTTCCACCCCTTCAATGGCATGTTCAGTGGCACAGTAAGGTACTCCCCTGCCATTCCATCACGCAGCTAAAGGTACACTCCACCGACCACCTTGGAACCACTGCCGCATCTCTTCTTCAGCCAGAACAGGTGACGAAACAGGTTGAAGTGGGGAAGGATTCTGAGATATGCCTCACAGAAATGGATGAAGATAGAGATGTGTAAAATGGTATTTGGGTGGAGATTGCATAGACTAACCACTCAAAGCTCCAACAAATCCCTTAGGAATGGATGAACAAGAAACACCAACCCACGCCAGAAGTAATCCTCAAATACCACCACTTCATCGGTATGAGGTGTTGGGAAGGGCTCACCAAGGGCTGGCCACCATCCGACAGTAGTGCGGTTAGGAAGAATGCCAGCTTCCACCAATCTATTGAGCTCCGCTTCTCCAGTTGGCAATGGCACCCACTCTTCGTCATGTCGGGCTTCGGCGCTCGCCTTCTTGGGGCTCGTCTTTTTCGATTTGGCAGCTCCCTTTTTTGGCGCCATCTCTCAGATCTGATTGATGTTTGGAGGCGAAAGCAAGTGCAGATGCGAATCTAGAAATGTGAGGGCTGAGGAGGAAGACAAAATGGCAAAGGTGGGAATGCAGGATGCGGTGGCGCAGTTATAAAGCACTTTCCCCACCTTTTCGCATTCGAGGGTTTTTTGGGAACTATTCCTGTGACTTTTGCCACCCCAAATTCTCTGCAACTGTAGGTGGCCCGTTACCTGGGCCTTCACGCAACTTTAGCTCGTATCGCTGATTTATCTCTATAATTTGTTATGGATCACCGAATATTCGCCAACCTCTCCGCTAACCATTATGGCTCAGTAATTGTTACTGTACAACCGTTACTCCGGTGATTTCTCCGTGATTCTGTAATCTATAAGTTAACTGTTGTATCTGACCTTGGCACCACGTGACCATGTCACCTACTGTCAGGCTTGGGGACTAAGTGGGCACATTCACCTTGCGGTGAATGTGCTTTTTGGGGCTACACCTAGGGACTAGCCGCCTGCTCGGCTGGTCTTTTATTATTCTTCTACTTTGGACCCTGGCACCACATGACTACGTCATCTACTATCAGGCTCAGGGACTAAGTGGGCACACTTCACCTAGCGGTGAATGTGCTTGCTTTATTCTGGAAGACTCCGTGCCTCTTGAAGCTGAAGAAGGTTATCTCCTTTTCTCGTGGTCAGACTCTAAGTGGGCACACTTGGTCCACTGCGAAGAAATTTTTGATTCTAAACTTGAGCTCCTTACACCCTTATGGCAAGCCATATTTGGTTCACACTGCTCGGTGATAGTTCACGGTGCTCGGTAATTGCTCGCAACTGCTCGGCAACTCATCATTGTGGTCGGACCATGAGTTTGACTGCTCGGCCATGTTCACACCTGCTCGAACAAGCTCAAGATAGCGTTGCACAAAGGGTACAAGGCGCTCAAAGACTAGCTATGGGGGTATGACCCTGGATACCCATGGCAAACCACATGGGCTACGCCCTCAGGGGCGGCCTAGCCCACAAGACGAAGCCTTGCGGGGCATGACTCTGCTCGACGCCTCCCGCAAGACATCTAGAAGATATCCTGAAGATACTACGAGATCTGTTAGGATATGTATGATCCCAAGATTCCTATAATCAGTTGCTACTTTCTGGTTATCTCTCAGATCTAACCGACTTGTAACCCTGCTCCCCGAACTATATAAGGCGGGCAGAAACCCCCTCAATCACGCGATATCATATGATAGCTAATACAAACCAACAGACCACAGGAGTAGGGTATTACATCATACTGACATCCTGAACCTATCTAACTCGTGTGTCTCTATTGCCTTCTTGTTCTTGATCTCATGCTTCTCTGCCGATCAATCTACCTTCATGGGATACCCCTTGGAGGACTGCCGACGATATTCTGTCGACACGGCCGGTGATTTATGGGACGTCTCACATGAGGCATAGCCAAACTCCACGTTGATTTGGGAGGATATCGGGTCCCACTCGAATTACCCATAGACCCTAATGAGGCGCACCTCTTCAACCGCGTGGTTATTGTGGACATGCCTCTCCCCGCATGGGGTGAAACCAAACCTGCCTATAACAAGGCAACACGACCTACCGGGGTCGACAAGGGCGCTAGGGAAAAATGGAGTCAGGTCCCTATGACCCCAAAAAAGGTCAGGGCCAAGCCCTGACCAACTCTGCCCTATGGCCTAGGTCTTTGACCTAAGGCCTGCTCGGGAGACTCATAAACCATTAGGGCTCCGTGACCTCTCTAGGAGAGATCAACAAAGCAAGAGGCCATGGTGACGCACAATGTGGAACCCAAAGTATGATCATGGCTCGGTCATGTGGAAGAGACAGAAGGTCCAAGACCTATGAGCCAATGCATGATCACAAAAAACCTCGCGATCATAAGTGTAGGGGTCGAGGAAACATTTCCTCACATTGCCAATACGACAAGAGCCCTTACTTATGGGCCCAAGGGCTGAGCTAACAACCTAAAGCCTCCATGCCACATGGCGCACCACGGGAGGTCAGAACCAACGACAAATACCCATAAAAAGTTAGAAAAAATAAGACCTTCCTAAAGGCAAGACCAGTACCACGTCGACAAGACCGCTCGGTCCCACCTGGGTCATGAACCTCAATGCATAGCACAATGAAGCGGTGAGGGATAGCAGTCATGTACCTCGACACTAGGACCTCCTAACGAAATAGAACACAATGACCGCACACTACATCGAACGCACTAGCCCATAAGGGGTCGAGCGATGAAGCTCGAGTAGACCGTGTCTATGAGGCCGTGCTCTGAATAAACATGCATATCAATGCCTTCATGATCACTTCGTGATTGTGAAAACGCTCAGGGGCTACTATCGGGGTCATAACCCTAGGGTGTCTCAAGGCACCGATTAGTTAGCAGGCTACATTGCCTGCAACGCAACAGTCAGCAAGGGCCCAAATGATTGAGGCCTAGCAAAAGCTGAGCAGAGCAGACCAGGCGCTAAGACTAGGGGTGTTCATGACCCCTTCCTCTAGCATAGTTCACGCATGACCTCTCCCTCGTCACAACCCCTAAAAGGGCCGAGAGAGGTTGGGCCCTGCCTGACGAACCTGCTCTGATAGGGGCAAGCATGCCACACCGATCCCTCAAGGACCGATGTGATGACAGTCACCTCACCCTAGTCGGACACCATCCTTGTGCCACATCGCACCAATAAGATAACACCACACAATGGTGGGAATGGGTATGAAACCCACCATCCGAATATGGACCGATAGGACACGCATATGATCCCACCCACTATGGGATGTGATCCATGAAGCGTATCGACCTAGAGACCTTCCCAACTTATGGAGAGCCCCAACCCCAATGATAGGCGACGTGGCCCTCAGCCCCATGAAGCAACCAGGTGAACAACTGTGGTAGAACCGCCCAAAATAGCACACTTCTGGAGACACCCGTCTTCCACCAGACACTAAGCACCCCAAAAACAAGCTACATCAGATGGTTCCATTGAGCACACCCCAAGGGAGAACTCAAACAATCCACGTTTTTCCTCTAGGATCCAATAATGAGAACGGGTTTACAATACTTAGTCCATTTCATACATCAAG
Organism: Miscanthus floridulus; assembly: GCF_019320115.1. NCBI lineage: Eukaryota > Viridiplantae > Streptophyta > Magnoliopsida > Poales > Poaceae > Miscanthus > Miscanthus floridulus. Next base: position 54,795,211 of record NC_089582.1, read on the forward strand.
AGTTCTCAGAAATACAGGAATTTAAACAGCAGAATTGAAATAAACTTCTAATGATAAGATACAAGGATCCATCTGTGCCCACCAAAAGAATCCTCCACACAATAGCTACTCCTCAAGCTACACTTGCAACAAGGGTAAATAAACCCTGAGTACACAAGGTACTCGCAAGACTTACCCAACTCATGGGAATAATTTCCCGACTCCAAAGGATATGATAAGCTTTATGGTTTGTTGGGTTTCCTTTTTGCAAAAAGCAATACTAGTAGTGAATCCTTATGTATGTGTTTTATTAGCAGTCATGATTAGTTCATTAGCTAACCATTCTATGTAAGCACCAGTTCTACTTTCAAGCAAGAGTTGAGCAATCAGATCCATTTCACCACCTTTCATCTTCTAGTTCTTACTATGGTGCTAGATCGTAGACAAGTCATACCGGATTAGTCAGCGATTCACGAATCAATGTGCCCAGCTGGGTACCTCGAAACACATGCCCGCTTGTACACTAGGCACAAGCAAGACCAACCCATCACTCTCTTATCAAGGGGTCTAGGTCTCCGTCCAAACTTGGACTCCAAGCCCCCACTCCTGAGTCCTGGACTCAGTGTGGTGCTTAGACCTCCACCATCACCGCCTCCAATGAGTTGGTCCAAAAAGAGCCAGAAGCATCGACAAGAGAGCAACGAGCCTTCCCTGCTCCCATAAACAAGTATGTGCTCAGGATAATAAGTTTATGACTTGACTAGAACCCAATGCAACAGCAGGTCCTTAATCAACATGGACATGGAAAATAGTGTAACCAAGCTATGCTCTGTTGCCCATGGGACACAACCTCTTACACCCACCAATACCCGTACCACATCGCTACCCGGTCTCCATTTCCTTTCATCATTTTATCATGAGTGATAATAATAATCACCTATTGTGAGTAACGGCATGTTACTCATCCTACCGATAGCCTAAGCATAACAGCTACTCGACTTATGCTTGTAAGACTCATAGGTAGGTTATCTATGTATGTAGTTTCCATAAAATGCCTGTAACGTAAATGCACATCACATATATATCCAGTATTATTCAAAATAAGGGTTATGCACTGGGGCTTGCCTTGGGTAGGCATGGTGTCAACTCAGTCAGTCAGTGGTGGCTCCGAGACCTCCTCCTGCATGAGGATCTCCTCCCTATACTCTTCAATCACCTCCTTGTACTCCTGCTCGCTCGTGGTCATGAACTCCACCAACTCGTTCTCTACATGCATGCAATGACAATGCAACACTCAATATTAAGGCAACATCACTTCTTAAAATAAGTGTGAGGAAAATGAACCCTTGGCCCATTTACTTTGGATTTTGGTGTTTGATGATCAACACAACCAAATTGGACTAATGAATTTGCAAGTAATTATTTTGTAGTTCATTAGGGTGTAAGACTTGACTTGTATGATGGCGACATGATGATCCCACGATCAACACCATAAGCAATACCCTAAAAGCACAAGAGAAGACCCAAGATATCAAGCAAAGTCCAAGCAAAAAGATAGGAACCAAGCCGGACGCAAGATCGTGAAGAAACAAGCTTCACAAAGGTGATCGGATGCTGGTGGATAATCGACCGAACGCGTCCGATCAAGAGATGCTCGGCATCGGCAGCGTTAGTAGCTATGACCAGATGCTGAGGATTCAAAGTGACCGAACACGATGATGCCACTATTCACTATCGCGACAACAGCTCAGCACTGACCAGACACTGGAGGGTGATCGACCGAACGCAGGAACTACAGCGTTTGATCGACTCTAGAGAGGTTCTAGAGCCACGCCAGCGTGACCGGACATGTCCAATCAACAGTGACTAGACTCAGCACTGTATTCGATCAACGCATGCGCTCCAACAATCGCGATGACCGAACATGTCCGATCAGGACGAAAGCAGCATTCGGTCAGTAGCAGAAAAGCGGGTTTCGTTCCCAACGGCTACTTTCTCAGTGGGGCTTATAAATAGACCCCCCAACTGGCCATTTGGAAGTGTGGAGCTGAGGAAACATACCAAGGGTGTTGTTACACCATTTTAGTGATCTCCACTTGCATAGTGCTTAGTGATTCATTAGGTGATTAGCGTAGGTGCTTTGCGAAGTGCTTAGGTTGATTAGACCACCGCTTATGCGCTTGCTCTAGGTTTGGGCCTTGTGTTTAGTGAGGTTTGCATACCTCTTATCACTTGGTGCTTGCGCGCACCATTGTTGTACATCGGAGGAGCTTGTAGTCTCATGAGATCATACCAACCGCGTTTGTGGTGTGGCCGCCACCGTGTACTAAAGGGAACAAGGCCCACAACGGTTCGGCTGGAAGCTTGATAGTGAAGACGGCGGTGAGCATCCGGGAAAGGCTTGCTGGAAGGCACGTCGGAGACCCACTTGCGTGTGGGGAAGGCCCGAGGCTATCCATGGAGTTATCCGACTGGGAGCTTGGCCCTTGCAAGGGATTCCTTATGAGGGGCTCCAACGAGGACTAGGGGGAAGCTTGCGTGCTTCTTGATACCTCGGTAAAAATACTAGAGTCGTCGATGGGAGTTTGCATATCTCTACCTTACTCTTTAGCTTTCGCATTTACATTGTTTTCATAACTCCTTTTGTGGTAGAGATAGCAACACACCTAGCAAAACCTTAGTTGCACATTTAGATTGTTTATCTTTTCATAGGTTTTGCTAAGAATAGAAAAAGTGCCTTAGTTAGAGTTAGAGTTTTAAGTTGCCTAATTCACCCCCCCCTCTTAAGCATCACAGTACCCCCTTTCAATTGGTATCAAAGGCGGTTGGCTTAATTTGGACCTTTGGCTTCACCACCGTTGAGCTGATGCTATTTAGAGTGGTTGGGATTGATACCTCTAGGCCTCCGCACTTTGATGCCACTAACTTCCCTTACTATAAAGATATAATGGGTTGTCACCTTGAGGCGATAGATTTGGGTGTTTGGAGAGTCACTCGTGATGGGATGAAACCCATTAAAAATCCCGCTAAACCCACAAAGAGTGAAGAAAAAGAAATTCATTTCAATGCTAGAGCTAAAAATTACTTGTTTGAATCTTTTAGCATGGATGTGTTTAACCAAGTGTTCACTTTAAATACGATACATGAAATTTGGTTAAAACTCTAAGAGGTCCATGATGGCACAACTAATGTCCGTGAGCAAAAATATTGTCTAGCTAAACAAAATTATGATTCTTTTAAAATGAATGATGATGAGCTTGTTCATGATATGTATTCTCGTTTGAATCTAATTATCAATGAGCTCCATTCAATAGGATTAACAAAGCTAGATGATGCAGACACCATGAGGAAGATCATCTCCATGCTACCACAAAAGAAATATACAAGCATCATGACCATCCTTCACAACATGGAGGACTTGAGCACCATGACCTTGGCCATAGTCATTGGCAAGATAGTGGCATTTGAAATGTCATGCAAGATGGGTCAAGAAGAAGCCTCTTCATCAAGCAAAGGCAAAGCTCTCACATGTAATGAGAAAAAGAAGATGAAGGGCAAGCAATTTGAGACAAGCTTAAACTCCAGCTCCTCAAGTGAAGATGAAGAAGAAGATGATGATGATGAAGATTCAAGTGATGATGATCAATCTTCCTCCTCCACCTCCGACCTTGATGAAGAAACAATCAAACTTATCAACAAGGTGGAGAAGATGATCCAAAGGCTCAATGTTAACGGTGTGCCCATCCAAATTCAAGATTTCATCTTCACCAGTCAAAGGAATGAGCAAAGAAAGAAAGAATGCTATGGATGCGGTGAGTTGGGGCACTTTGTGGAAGTTTGTCTAAACTAGCCCACACCCAAGACAAAGAAGAAGGCGTGCAAGGACAAAGCCCTCACATCAATAAGGTCATGGGATGATTCTTCAAGTGAAGAAGAAGACCATCACAAGAGGCGAGGGCACAAGCACTCATCATCAAGCACCTCACGTGTGTGCCTTATGGCACGAGGTAACAAAAAGTCTATCCCTAGTGATAGTGACAATAATAGTGATAGTGATGATGAGCTACCTTCTTATGATGAAATTGTGCAAGAAAATGTTAACTTTGCTAAAGTTTGCACTAGTCAACAAAAGAAGCTTGAAAAATTAAAAGAAAAACTAGATAGCTCACAACAAGCTTATGCTACTTTGCTTGAACAATATGAAACTTTTGCCAATCTTAATATGGTGCTATCTACTAAAATTGAGCAACTTGAGACTAGTGCAAACACAAATACAAGCACAATCAATGATGAGCAACTTGTAAAGAAAAATGAAAAATTAAAAGAAAAGTTAGCTAGCTCACAAGATGCTCATAAAAGTTTGCTTGCTAAAATGGAAACCATGTGCAAACATTGTGATGAGCTAACTAATAAAGTTGCTAATCTTGAAGCCATCGGTACCACCCTCACCAAGGCACCTAAAAAGAAAAGGCCTAAAAAGGATGCTTCTACTTCTTGCAATGATTTATGTTTACTCACCCTTGTGCAACCAAGTTTGTGTTAAGAAAGTTGTTGTTGATACATGCACACAAGAGGTTGCAATGGAGAATGAGCAACTCAAGCAAGAAGTGGCTCACCTAACCAAGGACTTGACTCAAGTAAAAGGCAAAACGGAGCAATCCCAACTTCATCAAGATAACACAGTTAAGGGAGTGAAGAAGCTTGATGAAGGACAAACTGTGGTTTGCTACATGTGCCACAAGGAAGGTCACAAGTCCAATGAGTGCAAGGTGAAGAATGGGGGAGGAGCTAAGAAGAAAGAAAAAAAGCAAACAAGCAAGTTCTCCAACACCTACACCAACAAGGTGGACAAAAAGGCCTCCACACGTTATCTCTTGAAGAAGAAGAAAAATGACAAGGTGGTGGCTATCAAGGTGAACAAGCAAGCCAACAATGGGGTCAAACGCATTTGGGTTCCAAAGGAGATCATTTCCAACATGAAGAGCACCAAGAAATTTTGGATTCCGAAAGGGAAATGAGAAGTCTGATGGACTTCGGGGAATTTGGAGACTTGGCAAAATATGTGTGCATTTCATGGGGTGCATCACATTGGATCATGTCAATTGCCAAGTGGGTTAGTGAACACTATGGACCCAAATTCCCCTCCCCATGTTAGGTAACTAGATTTAATTTCTTACAATTGGTATTAAGATTCAAATTCTTGCAATCTCAATTAGCATCTAGTTCCTTTTCATGCCTAGGTTTGCATTTGAATGTTTAATCTTTTGCCTTGCATACACTAGGTATATCTTATGGTAGGCTTGCTCAGTTTCATTCTTAACCCTTGAAGCAAACCTACATGGTTTAAATTGCTTAGGAGCATGGCACATAGTTTGTTTTACAATTATTCATCTAATATGTGCCAAAGCCCAAATTGTAGATAATTTCTCCTGAATATCACATTTGAAAATGATTCTCACATTCATGTGATGTCATCTTTCAAGTGGTATTTTTTATTCTAAAATCAATGTGCATGTCTCCTACAAGTATTCTATACTTGCGTGCACAAATTTAGGGGGAGGTTACTCTACAAGTTGGATGCTTTGAGACTAACATCCTTTCAAGCTTATCATGTGTGTAGTAGTCTCATTGCAAGGAAAATGGAGTCCCTAGAGTTAGCGTCATACTTCAAATGTCCACCACCTATTGCAAGTGGTGTAAATCAAATTGGTTTCCACATGCGGTATTTCTAAAACGATATCATCATGTTGATTTCACTTTGGTATATATTTGCTTTCTCCATGCATTATATAGATTAAACTCCCTTGAGCATTAATTTGCCAATTATGCATAAACTACATTCTCCTTCACATGTATGCATACATTTAGGGGGAGCTTAGTCTATGTAATGTGAGAGTCAAATTTTGTGATCTATTCCACACCACACACAAAGGATCACAAAGTTTGACCCTCCCTTGTGCTACTAGTGTATTCCTTTTCGGTGTTTGATTCCAAAGGGGGAGAATTTGTAGGACCAAAAGCAAGCCGGATCATTGTAGGACCAAAAGCCGATCATAATAATTTACAAGTGGTAATGGTCCGAGAAAGGGATGATAGTGGATTATGGAGTTAGGGGGAGGCTTAAATCCATAATGCCACATGGGGACATTTGCAAGGGCAAGATAAGTTTCCAAAGATGTTTACATGTGATATCTTTTAGCTTTACAATTGGTATCTTTTAACATCATATAACCTTGCACTTTGCATTGCATCCTAGCAAGTAAATAGTTTTTAAGTTCCAAAATTTTTATTATTTGCTTGTTTTGGTTGTGTTGTCATCAATCGCCAAAAAGGGGGAGATTGTAAGGAAAATGGACCCTTGGCCCATTTACTTTGGATTTTTGTGTTTGATGACCAACACAACCAAATTGGACTAATGAATTTGCAAGTAATTATTTTGTAGTTCATTAGGGTGCAAGACATGACTTGGAGGAAGGCGACATGATGATCCCATGATCAACACCGTAAGCAAGACCCTAGAAGCACAAGAGAAGACCCAAGATATCAAGCAAAGTCCAAGCACAAAGATAGGAACCAAGCCAGACGCAAGATCGCGAAGAAATGAGCTTCACAGAGGTGACCGGACGCTGGCGGATAATCGACCGGACGCGTCCGATCAAGAGATGCTCGGCATTGGCAGCGTCAGCAGTAGTGACTGAACACTGAGGATTCAAAGTGACCGGATGTGATGATAACACTATTCAATCATGACAACAGCTCAGCACTGATCGGATGTTGGAGGGTGATTGACCGGATGCAGGAACTGCAGCGTCCGATCGACTCTAGAGAGGTTCTAGAGCTGCGCCAGTATGACCAGACGCGTTCGATCAACAGTGACCGGACTCAGCACTATGTCAGATCAACGCGCACACTCCAATGGTCGGGATGACCGGACGCGTCTGATCAGAACGAAAGCAGCGTCCGGTTAGTAGCAGAAAAGTGGGTTTCGTTCGAAACGGCTACTTTCTCAGTGGGGCTCATAAATAGACCCCCCAACCGGCCATTTAGAAGTGTGGAGCTAAGGAAACATACCAAGGGTGTTGTTACACCATTTTAGTGATCTCCACTTGCATAGTGCTTAGTGATTCATTAGGTGATTAGTGTATGTGCTTTGCGAAGTGCTTAGGTTGATTAGACCACCGCTTATGCGCTTGCTCTAGGTTTAGGCCAAGTGTGTAGTGAGGTTTGCATACCTCTTATCACTCGGTGCTTGTGCGCACCATTGTTGTACATCGGAGGGACTTGTAGTCTTATGAGATCACACCAACCGTATTTGTGGTGTGGGCGCCACCGTGTATCAAAGGGAACAAGGCCTGTGATGGTTCATCCATAAGCTTGATAGTGAAGACGGCAAGGAGCATCTAGGAGAGGCTTGCCGAAAGGCACATCGGAGACCCACTTGCGTGTGGGGAAGGCTCAATGCTATCCACGGAGTTACCCGACCAGGAGCTTGGCCCTTATGAGGGATTCCTTGTGAGGGGCTCCAACGAGGACTAGGGGGAAGCTTGCAATCTTCTCGATACCTCGATAAAAATACCAGAGTTGTCGATGGGAGTTTGCATATCTCTACCTTACTCTTTAGCTTCCACATTTACATTGTTTTTATAACTCCTTTTGCGGTAGAGATAGGAACACACCTAGCAAAACATTAGTTGCACATTTGGATAGTTTATCTTTTGCATAGGTTTTGCTAAGAATAGAAAAGTGCCTTAGTTAGAGTTAGAGTTTTAAGTTGTCTAATTCACCCCCCTCTTTGGCGTCATGGTCCCCCTTTCAATAAGAATACATCTACTAAGCTACTAAGCTACTAAGCTAGCTCTAATACTAAGATACCAAGCTAATCATCATTCCCATAAACTAGCAGGGTTTCACCTACAAGTGCTACTTAGCAACTAAAATATATTCTTACTCTTATTAATGATTTCCTATATACTACAACAAGGAGTACTTAGCTACCATATTTCTCAACCTATTCTAAGCCTACAAAAATTATAGTGAGCACATAATAATACAATGAATCTACTGTTAAAATTTCATGGTCAAAGCTATTACCAATTTGCCACAAAAATTCCTACAAATACTAATCTAAACAATACTAAACACTCGCAAATGATTTAATAGCCACTAGTATCAACAAATATATATATATATATATGAACTAAATACACTAACAGATAGAGCATAATTTTAGGAACCTAAAAAAATTAGTTTCACAATTTTTGGACACCTGCTCGAATTGATATGCTTTTTCCAAAGTTCTACTTACAACATAAAATAATAAGCTATTTCTAATCCTTAAAAAGGAAAATGATTCCCTCCCACATGGCCCAACTTGGCCCATGCAAGGCGCGGCCCACGCGCGCAAATGGCCTGCGATGGGGGAGCCCCGCGCGAGCCAACCAACTACTAACACTATGTGCACTATTTCAACAGACTATGACTTTGCAACAAAACCCTCGCTCCTTCTCTCCTTCGCAACGGAGAGGTCCTCGCCTAGGCCACACATGCCGACGCGGCGGCAGATGGCACTGGCGATCCAGCCGGTCACCCGGGAGCTCCACTGCCTTAACTAAGGGACCAATGCTCACCTAGGTGCAGACACGAATCGATGGGTGGTGAAAGGATGAGCGGGGGCGCGTCCATGAGGTCCCTCTATGGCAACGACCAACCTGCGACGTTGGCAACCCATTCCGGCGAGCTCATCCACCGAAGAGGAAATATGGATAGTGGATGAGCATTAGGGTCTCACCGTGATCCTAACCGAAGTGGTTGTGAGTCCGAAGACCACCCTAGTCGAGCCAGCCACATGCGCGCAGCAAGGGCAATGGTGGGCCATGGTGGCCTGGCCGCATCAGCATCGTGAGGGAAACAGTGAGGGCATGGCTCAGGTACCCATGTCGAGAAGGATTGCGATGCGGGGCTAGGGGTGTAGCCAAATCAGCTCAGGATGGCAAGGTGGGATTTTTGCCCACGGCAACTGCGGGCTTAGCCTTTAATGGCACGGCAACGGGAGCAAGGCTCATAATTGGAGCATGTTAGAGCATGGTTGGATGCGGTGCGGGGTTGGTCGGCTAGCAGGCTTGAAGGCGGAGTTGGGAGCGCATTGAATTCAATGGACGTGACCCCTCCATGCTGGATTTACGGCGTGGCTTGGCTGGCCCAGGTAGTAGAGGAGGGAAGGGAAAAGGGGATGGGTTTGGCTGGCCTACCCAAGCTTTGGTGGGACGCAGCTAGCCGCACGCGTGCAGGCGCTGCGAGCCAATGCAACCAGGAGGGAAACGTGCACGTGCATAGGCGGCGGCAAGGCGCCCGTAGCATCGTTAATGGCGAAACGTCACGCGGGTAGCCAAGGCAAGCCCACGTGCTCGAAGATAGAATGGGCAATGGCGTAGAGGCATAGGCGGACGTGACGACAACGTGCTATGGCATGGCAGGCAACAGCGTGGTGTAGCGAGCTAGGGTAGGGCAATGACAGCATGACGGCGCATGGCAGGGAGCTAGCAATGAGTAGTAGCACGGCAGTGAGGTGGGGCAGCTACGCGCTAGGGCTGTCAGCCATAGCGGCCGGCTGAGCGCGGTTAGGCGCGCACACGTGGGGGTGGTCTATGCATCGACGACGTGCATCATGGACGTGGTGACCACGCCTATGCGAGGATACCGACCGAGGACGTGTCGTGCATGCTTTTTAAAGCATCCAAAACAACTAATCGGTTGGTCAAACACCTAAACCATCTTCACCATACTTTAGAGGGTACATTAGGCTACTAAACAGGCCATGACACTACTCTACCTCTTAACTAAATTTTTCTACAAAAATTGATGAACAAAGCAATGTCTATCCTTTCCAAAGTTCAAGAAATTTTCTAAGTTTTAATTGGATTTCTATTTCTAGTTGCATTTTCAAGCTATTGAAAATTGTACTTAACCCAATTATTTCTCTACACCAAGTATTTCACTGTCAACTATAATCCTTAGACTTCCAACTTTATTTAGGCCTCTCATGCATGTTCTCTAGTGCTTTCGTTCAATAAAAATTTGCGAACATCCTAACTTGATAACATCAAGTCGCGAACAACCTTTCGTTTTAAGTTTTTACGGTTCGTTTAAATTAAACGGCTTCACTTGTTCATATTATCACATGCAATAACATTTAAACATGATGCTTATGACATGTTTTAGTAAGTGATTTACGGCGTAACATCGAGGGTGTTACAACAACGACCCAGGGCGGTTACCTACTATGGGTACGACGCCCTGAGGAACCAGGAGACGACGGCGAAGTCCATGATGTATGCCATGTTGTACGGGAGAGCTGACAAACTATCACCATGGCAACAGTGCTGCCACGACCAGCACAATAGCACCATGTCAGACCCTGCCATGACAAGGACACAAGACCATGGCGATGGCCATGTTTGGACCGACACCAGAAGACGGCGTAGCGTGCAAGCCAAGTTAGTTAGGATCTTCCTCAGGCTCACAACCCTTTGGATGGGGGAACCTTCTCTTTGTATCAAGCCCAGGCCCCGAACTCTATATAAGGGCAGCTAGGGCACCCACCTTGGGAGATCTTCATATTCTCCATCCTCTACCATTCACCATAGCAGTAGAACTCCTAGAGCTTCTCTTTGGGCTACCCCTCGTCTTGCATAGGTTCTACTACCTCTTTCGCCATTCTTGCACTTCAGAGCATTTAAGTGAGGAATACGCACTCGATCTTCTCTGAGACTAGACGTAAGACTCTGGCCTGAACTAGTATAAATCCTCGTGTCTATTGGATGCTACTATCGTCTTTCTAGAGCAGCGCGGCAATCATATAAATATACTAGTCCAATTTACGAAACACCGACACCCCCTCTAGGCTAAACAGAGATCCTACAAAAACGCTGTCACGTCACTCCCGTTGATGTGACTGTTCTGTCCCGCCACCAGGAGTGGCATGATAAGACTAAACCTTTAAAAATCATAACTCTTTGATACGACGTCGGATGAAGATAAAATTTATATAAAAATTATAGCTCTCGATGAGGTCTATAACTTTGTAGTTTTGAGATTTTTCATTTGAGAACGTTTAGATGCTCAAAAAATAATATAATATTTTAGGAGCATAATAACCGTGTACTGGTGCTTATCGCATTAGACAAATAATATCTTTTCCATATGGTGTCAAATGAAAATACTTTTTACATCAAAGTTGTAGCTATCGATGAAATCTACAACTTTCTAGTTTTGAGTTTTCATATTTGGAGTCATTAAGATGCTAAAAAAAGTAATATAAAATTTCACTAGCATAATAATCGCGTACTCGCGCTTATCGCATTAGAAAAATAATATCGTTTTGGTATCATATCAAATGAATGTACTTTTTATATAAAAGTTAGAGTTCTCAATGAAACCTAAAACTTTTATTTAAAAAGTATTTTTATGTGACATCAAATAAGAAATATATGATTTTTCTAAAAAGATAAGCTTTGATACACGGTTAATATGCTGCTAAAATTTTATATTAGTTTTTAGTATAGGTTAACGACCTCAAATATGAAAACTCAAAACTATAAACTTGTAGATCTCACTAAGGGCTACAACTTAGATATAAAATGTATCTTTATTTGACACCATACAAAAACAATACTCCCTCCGTTCCTTAATATAAGCCATATAGTTTTTAGCACCAATATTAACACACGGCTTGGGGAAGGATGTGAGACCGAGGAAAAAAAGGAAAATCAGGCCATCTTCTCGCTCCTAATCAGATTGCTTCCTAAATCTAAGTGATTAGTTGGGACATGTGCTATGTATGGTGGGAATGTTTTCAAACTAATCGGCGTGGGAGCTGATACGTACCTATATTTTGGAATTTTCTTTAAAAATCTATATGGCTTATATTAAGGAACGGAGGGAGTATTATTTTTCAAATATGACAAGCACTACTACGCGATTGTTATGCTGTTGAAATTTTATATGTTTTTTTCGTGCATCTTAATGATCTCAATTGTAAAAGCTTAAAGCTACAAAGTTGTAGATCTCATTGAGAGCTACAATTTTTATGTAAAAAATATCTTTATTTGACAACATACATAAAAGATATTATTTTTCTAATGCGACAAGCACGTGTACGCGGTTATTATGCTCCTAAAATTTTATATTATTTTTTTAAAGAATCTTAACATCCTGAAATGAAAAAAAACTCAAAACTACAAAGTTGTATATTTCATCGAGAGCTATAATTTTCATATAAATTTCATCTTCATCTAACGTCGTATCAAAGACTTATGATTTTTCAAAGTTTTTATCTTGTCACGACACTCCCGGTGGCGCGACAGAATAGTACTGTGATTTCAATGGAAGTGGCGTGACAGTGTTTTCCATGTCGGAAACGCCGTCTAACATGGCATATATTATCATGCCAATGTATATGGTGCGACAATATTATTTGGTCGCGCCAGCGGCGCTGGCGTGACCAAAAGGATGAAATCCGCAAATTTTTGTAGGAGCAATTATTATTAAAATATTGAATAAAAAAGGTTAAAAAATAAAAATTCTCCCTACACATGTACCTTGGGTCGCGCGCTTTCCCTTGGACGCGACTGGTCAAGCTTTAACCACGTATAGTTCATCCCTTCTTAGACATCACCATCTCTTACACTAAGCAATCTATAATAGGTCAACGTAGCAATAGTTTACATAAACAATGGATAATATACACAATGAGAAGATATTTCAATTCCACTCAAAATTGGGCCTTGCTAGATGAGGTAGGATTGCATTTGGGCAGGGCACGGACTGGGCTTAGATATGCCAGACCCATGCGAGGCCCAGGTGGAAAAAATTAAGAAAATAATTAATTTTTTTGTGAATAAGAAAATAATTAATTAGAATGAGCAGCTTTGAGATCCGTGCAATTTTTAGAAAATAAAGTACTGAAATAGTTCTCATGCTATAATTTGGAATGGTGGACGTATTTTTGACCCTATGGTAGTGCTTGCATCACTACTAAATAAACGTTTATAGTAACGGGATAATTTTTTTTAGGGGCGGTCGGTGATGGAGCTGCTCCTACAGTAAGCATATTCGGACCCATGATACCAGCCACCCCTATAAATAGTATAGTAGGGGCGGCTGAAGATACGAGCCGCCCCTACAAATGGGTAGATTTGTAGGGGTGGCTCACATACTAGTCGCCCCTAGTATTGCAATTTATAGGGACAGCTCAATCACCAGCCGCCCCTACAAATCACGCTTGTTCATCATTGATCATCATGAACAGTTGTGATTTTTCTTTTTAATCTCTAGGTAAAATTTGTAACTAGTCTTTCTCTCTCATACTAACTCCAAATGTGTTGATTTTTTTCCTAAAATTTTCTAAAATCATGCCCTATCAAGTACCATGTTGATTTGGTCATTCTTTTCGTTTGACAAAGTTTGAGCAATTCAAATTTAAAAAAATGACAAGTTCTAACAAGATTTTAAAACACTAAATGATTTCAGCTGAAAAAGTGATAAATACCAAAGATGTATAACTCATCAAGATCTACAACTTTTAGTTTAGATATTTTTTCATCTGATAAAGCGATAGTAAACATTGTTCACAAATCAACATGTCTCGCATATAGTTCATAAAACTATGAGTGATATGTGAATTTGTGAACAATATTTACTAACACTTTGTCAAATGAAGAAGTGACCAAAATAAAAGTTGTAGATAGTGATGAGTTCAACAACTTTTATATTCACGACTTTTGTAGTTAAAATCAATTAAGGTTTCAAAATCTTTTTTGAAGTTGCCATTTATTGAAATTTAAAATTTAAACTGTTCAAATTTTGTCAAATGAAAAGATGACCAAAATAAAAGTTGTAGATAGTGATGTGTTCAACAACTTTTATATTCATCACCTTTATAGCTGAAATCATTTAGTGGTTGCAAATTAGGTTTGAAGTTATCATTTTCTGAAATTCAAAATTTGAATTATTCAAAATTAGTGACAAAGATAGATGATCAGACTAAAATGATAGATCATGATTTTAGAAAATTTTAGAAAAAAAACCATCACATTTGGAGTTAGTACGAGGGAGAAAAACTAGTTACAAGTTTCAGTCACAGATTAAAAAGAGAAATCACACTTGATCATCATGAACAGTTGTGATTTTTCTTTTTAATCTCTGGGTAAAATTTGTAACTAGTCTTTCTTCCTCATACTAAGTCCAAATGTGATGATTTTTTCCTAAAATTTTCTAAAATCATGCCCTATCAAGTACCGTGTTGATTTGGTCATTCTTTTCGTTTGACAAAGTTTGAGCAATTCAAAATTTTAAATTTAAAAAAATGACAAGTTCTAACAAGATTTTGAAACACCAAATGATTTCAGCTGAAAAGGTGATGAATACCAAAGATGTATAACTCATCAAGATTTACAACTTTTATTTTGGTTATTTCTTTATCTGACAAAGTGATAATAAACATTGTTCATAAATCAACATGTCTCTCGTATAGTTCATGAAACTATAAGTGATATGTGAATTTGTGAATAATGTTTACTAACACTTTATCATATGAAAAAGGGACCAAAATAAAAGTTGTAGATTGTGATAAGTTCAACAACTTTTATGTTCATGACTTTTATAGTTGAAATCATTTAAGGTTTCAAAATCTTGTTTGAAGTTGCCATTTATTGAAATTTAAAATTTGAACTATTCAAATTTTGTCAAATGAAAAGATGACCAAAATAAAAGTTGTAGATAGTGATGTGTTCAACAACTTTTATGTTCGTGACTTTATTATTCGAAATCATATAAAGGTTTCAAATTCTTGTTTGAAGTTGTCATTTATTGAAATTCAAATTTTGAACGGTTCAAATTTTGTCAAATAAAAAGATGATCAAAATAAAAGTTGTAGATAGTGATGTGTTCAACAAGTTTTATGTTCATGACTTTCTTATTTGAAATAATTTAAGTTTTCAAAATCTTGTTTGAAGTTGTCATTTATTGAAATTCAAAATTTAAACTTTTCAAATTTTGTCAAATGAAAAGATGACCAAAATATAAGTTGTACATCTTTATGAGTTCTACAAGTTTGATGTTTACAATATTTTCATTTTAGATCATTTTTTATCTTCAAATTCAATTCAAAGTTCACAAATTCAAATTTTAAATTTTTAAATATATTTTTTTATTTTATATATATATACGCAAGTAATTTTTTACATGTACTGGAAAATATAGCAAATTATTTTTATTACATTTATATATACATTTACATATTTGTAAAAAATATGCAGAAGTAATATTTAAAAATATATGAAAATATTTGTAGGGGCGGCTGAATCAGAAACCGCCCCTACAAATGCATTTGTAGGGGCGGCTCAGCCACGGCCACCCCTACAAATGAGTCGTATATATTCTAGAGCACAATCGGCCCACTCATCCCCTCCTCCTCTCTCTCTCTCTCTTACGCTCCCGAGTCGCGACGCGAGCGAGGTGACGGCGCAGGGCGACCTCGGCGGTGGTCGGCCCTCCACGCGACGGTAGCCACCCTTGTCCTCCTCTTCCTTCTCCTCCTCCTGGTCCTCCATCACTCCCCTTCCTCCTCGCGACGCAAGGTAGCGGATCGCAGCAGCGCGAACGACAGCCTAGGGTTTGGCCCCTCCATCAATGGTCGTCCCCACAGGCGCTCACCACTACGGCGACATCGCAGGCCATTCCCATGGACTATCCCCAGCGGTGGTGCCCTAGGGACGGCTGATCCTAGCACAACGGCCCTTGGTGGTGGCGGCCTGCCATTGGAGCTGCACGGTGTCCTCCTTGCCTCCTCGTCGGTCGCCGCCCTCCACCTCCGCCTGATGCGCCGTACACCTCCTCGTTCCCTTGTCTTCTCCATAATCAGGACCCACCAGGCACTGCTGAAAGGTCCTAATATGGCTAGAGGGGGTGAATAGCCTATTTAAAAATCTACAAATCAACTAGAGCAATTTGATTAGTAGAACAAATAGCAAAATGCAAACTTGCTCTAGCTCTACAAGGGTTGCAAGCCACCTATCCAACAATTATAGTTACTATGATCACTATACACACAATTTGCTATGTCACTATGCACTAAGAGCTCTCACACTTGCTACACTAAAGAGCTCCACTAGATGAACTTAAACTACAAAGCAAGCTCTCAATTCTAGCTACACTAGATGAACTTAAACTACCGCCATGTAGAGGAGTGAACCAATCATAAGATGAATACTAAATCAATCACCGGGAGAATACCAAAGGGCAAGAGACAACTAATTTTTCTCCCAAGGTTTACGTGCTTGCCGGTACGCTAGTCTCCGTTGTGTCAACCAACACTTGGTGATTCGGCGGCTTCGGCGGCTAAGAGGTGTTGCATGAATCTCATCCACATAATTGAACACCGTAAGAACCTACCCACAAGTGAGGTAACTCAATGACATGAGCAATCCACTAAGGTTACCTTTCGGTGCTCCATAGGGGAAGGCACAAGTCCCCTCACAATCACCAGAGATGGCCATGAACAATCACCAACTCATGCCAATCCTCCTCTGCTGCTCTAAACCATCTAGGTGGTGGCAACCACCAAGAGCAACAAGCGAATCCAGCAGCGAAATACGAACACCAAATGCCTCTAGATGCAAACACTCAAGCAATGCACTTGGATTCTCTCCTAATCTTACAAAGATGATGAATCAATGATGGAGATGAGTGGGAGGGCTCTGTCTAAGCTCACAAGGTTGCTATGTCAATACAAATGGCCAAGAGAGTGAGCTTGAGCCAGCCATGGGGCTTAAATAGAAGCCCCCATAAAATAGAGCCATTGGTTCCTCAGTCCACTAAAAAATGGGGCGACCGGACGCGTAGGTCAGATCGATCGGACATAGGACCCTAGCGTTCGGTCACACAATGCACGCCATGTGGCCCCTGCTTCAAATGTTGATCGCCCGATCTCAATGGTCATCAGTGCACTAAAGTTATGATCAAACACGCTGCTCGAAGTGATCGGACGCACCAACACCAACATCCGGTCGTTTCCAGTAAGGTTCCACTCATGACCGGACGTGTCCGATTGATAACAACCAGACGTAGGACCCTATCATTCGATCACTTCCAGTAAGCTTCCAGAGGTGGAAATTTGTGACTGGACGCATCCGGTCATGCCTGACCGGACTCGCCCAGTGTCCGGTCACTCACGGTCTTCTCTGTGCGCTGCCACATTAGCAGGACCGGACATAGCCAGCCAGTGTCTGGTCATGAAGTGACCCAGCATCC